>NC_058410.1:93368203-93475696 GCF_002201575.2 Neomonachus schauinslandi | reverse complement strand
CTTTCTTTCTTTCTTTCTTTCTTTCTTTCTTTCTTTCTTTCTTTCTTCTTTTCTTCTTTCCTCTCTTTATTTAGAAATGTTACTTTCTGTCAATCTTATTTCTGTTTTCTATTTAAGAGTCTGTAGAAGAACAGCTTAGGGCCACTCGGTGGTTGTTGCTACCCATTCAGTGGCCTGAGCCATGGGAGCTGCGGACTAGTCTTCAGTGGCAGGCTGAGCACACCAATCTTCAGTGGGGAACTGCTGAATAGTCACAGAGGGCACCTGCACACCTTCAGACCAGTCTGCAACCTCGGGTTGAGTAGCAGTAAATCTGGGAGCTGCAGTAGTCCATTCACCCTGAAATTCCTCCTTGGTCACAGCTTTTTCAACAGTGGCCTACTCTTCCTTTTCAATCTCTTCAGGATTTCTGTAGAAGGAGAGATCAGGCATGACCTTCTGTGGGTGCTCACAGGAGAATGTGCCATGCATTGCAGAACTTCCTGGGCCAGCATCCGCCTCATCCGACCCACTGAATGAGCTCCTTGTTATTATATGGGATGGCAGCATCCACATAGCACAGAGAAGTCCATGTTACACAGAGCAACATAGGCAGGTTAACACAAGATGCCTCTGTGAGAGGCTGGTGGTCAGCCCAGGAATCAGTAATCACCAGAAGTCTCAGCTCCTAGAGGGCTTCCAGGATCTGGTTAGTGAATGTCCCAGGTGTGAAGTGGCCAGCAATATGAGTGGCTCTGGTGACAGTCACAAACTTCAGCACAGCCAGCTGGCCAGTATTCCTGGAGCCTATGACACTTACATCAACTGGACTTCCAATAGCCTGAGATGCTGGCAGAAGCTTCTCTTCCAGGTTCTCTTCAGATTTATGATGTAGATGCCATTGCTTTTCCTTTTTTAGATCGAAGTCAAGTTTGGTGCCACCTAAGTGGGTTCCTGCTGCAAGGAATTTGAGGACATCCTCTTCTTTCTTTTGCAGGACATCAAGGACTCTGGACATTGTGAAAGTTTCCCTTTAAGTTAGGATGGAAACTCAGAGCAACACAACACGGACCCCTCTCCAGGTAGCTTGGAAAGGCTCTACTTTCTAATAATTCATAAATACTGTCATTATCCTTGGAAAAGAGACCACCCTCAGGTTTGACACTTTGCTAAGAGGACTCAAAGAACTCAGCATATAATAATATTCACCGCTACGTTTTATTACAGCACAAACAACAATCACAACAACAACGACAAAAGAAGCCAAGTCAACTAAGGGAAAAGGCACATGGGGCAAATTCTGGGGGAAAACAGGTGCAAGCTTTCAAGGGTCCTCTCCCAGTGGAATCACATAGGATGTGCTTCATTCCCTCGGCAGTGAGTTGTGACAGCATGTGTAAAATGTTGCTAACCAGAGAAGTTCATTAAAGACTCAGTGCCCAGTGTTTTTATTGGCGCTGGTTATGTGGGCATACTTTGTCTGCTGTTTTACCAGAATTCCAGATTCCTAGGAGGAATGCAGATGTTCAACACAAAACATATTGCTTGCACAAACATTTTAGGCACAGTGAACCGTTCTTACCAGTTAATGGTAGGAACCCTCCAAAATCTAAATTCCCAGAGGCTAGCCAAGGGCTAACCTTACAAGGAAGTCTTTTCAAGGATAGACATTTAGAATTGCTATGTTAACTCTTTTCTTCACACTGTGTAAGGTAACATATTGCAGGTTTCAGGGATAAGGATGTGGACATATTTGGAGGGATCATTATCTGTCTATAGTATATGTATTTTACTTAATTTTATCGTCACAGCTCTAGCCCCAGTGCCTTGCATGTAATGAGTACATGGGAAATGCTCCTTCTTTGTGCATTGACCTGTGCATCATGATTTGTCATATTCTGTGTCTCCATCTTTGTAAATGGCATTACCGTCCACTGAGAACCTGAATAGAAAATCTATTTGACTCCTTCCTGTTTCTTGCCCTCCACTTGCAATCAATCACCGAGTCCTACTGAGTCTACTCTCTAAGTGTTTCTTGATTCCGTTCCATTTCCTGCAGGTCGACTGCTGCCACTGTAGTCTGGGCTACCATAACTTCCAGGCACTCTTTCTCTATACACTCTGGACTGGTTTCAAGCTTCTAGTTTGCTTTCCTTCAATCCATTCTCCAGATAGAAACAAGAGTGTTCTTTTAAGAACATCAATCTAATTGTATTACTGCTCTATTAAAAACCCTTCAGTGGTCTCTGTCTACTCCTCCAGACTCAATTTTTACTCTTTCATCTTGCACATTATATACTTTGCAGTCACATTGAATTTCTCAAGCAAAACATACTCCTGCCTTACCTCCAGGGTTTTACATGAGTTTGTTCCTTTGTACCAAACACTTTCCTCCTTCTTTGCCAAGTTAATTCCAATTATCCCTTCATTTGAGTCTCAGCAAAAACATTTCTTCCTCAGGGTGATCTTACCAGGCATCTAATAGGTTAGGTCCCTCTGTTATCTGGCCATTTATATCCTGTATTTTCCCTATCATTATGTTTGTCCCAAAAGTTATGGTTTTGTCTGTCTTCTCTGCTAGGTTATAATCTCCATTATGGCAGAGACTCTGTACTGGTTGCCATTGTATCTCTAATATATAGAACATGGAACTGGACATGGTTGGTTCTCAGTAAATGTTTCCTAAGTGAGTGAATGAATTAGCGCTGAAAGATTTTAAGAATGATTGCCTGGCTGCTTTGGAAAACAGTCTGGCAGTTCCTTAGAAGTTAAACATAGAGTTATCATATGAGCCAGCAATTGTACTCCTACATATCCACCCAAGAGAAATGAAAATGTAACCCCCACAAAAAATTGTATATAAAATCTCATAGCAGCATATTGTCAGCATATAATAGCCAAAATGTGGAAAGAACTCAAATCTCCATCAACTGATGAAAGGTTAAATACAATGTGGTATATCCATGCAATGGAATATTATTTGGCAATGAAAAGAAATGAAGTGCTGATACATATATCACTACAACATATATGGACCTCAAAAACATGCTAAGTAAAAGAGGCCAGTCACAAAAGACCGCATACTGTATGATTTATGAAATGTCCAGAATAGACAAATCTATAAAGACAAAAGCTAGATTAGTGATTGCCTAGAACTGGGGATATTGGGAAAAAATGGGGAAAGACTGCTAAGGATTGCCAAGGTTTCTTCTTGAGGTGATAAAAACGTTCTAAAACTGATTATGGTGATGGTTGCACAATTCTGTGGACATCTTAAAAACCATTGAATTGTATATTTAAAATTTATGAATTGTACAAAATGTGAATTATATATCAATATTATTAAGAAAATATTGGACACTTGCCAATGTATAATTCAACTTTGAAAGAGAGCTGATGGCAATTATGCTTAATTCACACTAAGAACATTGAACTGAAGAAGTATTAATTGAATGAGTGAATGGCTTATCATTGTCTATTGACTGAAATGCCTGGCCAGCTAGTTCACCTCACAACTCAATCACATAAGTGGTTTCCCTTGAGACAACCATCGCACTTTGGTATAGAGCAAAAGGGATTTATGTATATTTTGTCACATGAAATGTGTAAAAAGAAGTGAAGTTAGGAACTGAGAGTTAATTTTAAAAATTAATACTTTTCACAGGCTCATCAAGGACACTCAAGTGAAACAACCCTTCCACCCCAGTCTTAGGTACAGAAGGATGCAATGACTGACTCAAGCCAATAGTTTTACTCATTAGCGCACTATTGCTTTTGCACTGCAATGTCAACCCAGTAGAAAAGGCAAATAGCTGCTTATTATTATGAAAATAGTTTTGACCTGATATTTCCTCTGAAAAGATCTTGAGGACTCCCAATGGGTCTGTAGACCACACTTCGAGAGCTGCTGTCCTAAGTGATATAAAATCACAGATGCCTTAGCAACAAAGGTCTAGCATGTATTTACAGATCTCCTTAAGTTGTGCCCCAGTGGTCCTTCTAGGGTAGATAATCATCTCAATCAAGTTGGAAATTATTTGGCGGAGTTTCTCCTTAATGCGGTACACTTCTAATTGAGGGAACAACGTTGCTAATTGTTAAGAGATTAGCATTTCCTTGCTTTTCACTGTCAGAGGATGCATTTACAGCAATCACCTCAACCTTATTTTATCTGAACTCTTAATTTTTTTGTCTCTTCTCTGCTCCCTTATCTAGAATAGCCAAAGAAGGTACAAAAGAAGTAGAGATTGAGTCAGAGACTTTGTGATAAGTAGCCTTCCAGAAGTTCACAAAACTCTTCTCTGAGTATCTTTTTTGGGAAGCTTTCTGGATGTGTTATGGTAACAGATTGGAGATGGATTGAAACATATTCTGGCTGCCCTACATCTCTGGGAACTGAGAGGCCAGCCACCAAATTCTTGATTTGAGTTTAAAAAATGACATTCAGAGTTCAGTTGTGGGCATAGTTAGCTTCAGCACATGAATAATTCTTACAGCAATGATAGAAGGGAGAAAGTGCCAAATCATTCTATAACTTGCAGTTAGGTTTTCAGATTAAGCTACCATGATCTGTGACAACACTGAAGGTTAGAGAATGTACCAGTGGCAGGTTAGAGTTTTGCATTGTGTTAGCGTTGTCTTTGTTTAGTTTTTGGCTCTACCTTTCTTTGGGGAGCACTGACATTCTTCTTTGTGTTGCAGATTTCTCAGCATGGCCAGGTGGCATTTAAACAGCCTAATGAGAACGATGACTTGGCTCCAAGTGGCAACGTCAAAAGACACTTCTCAGCTGCCCTGTTGCAGAGGTCGGGAATGAGACCGACATTCTCAATTACTGCCCAATGTCATGCTGTCACTACCCCCTCCTCAGCAGCCACCTTCTTCAAGCAGCGTTCATGCCCTCTCTTCTTCTGTTCAAGTGGGTGCTTTGGCATGAAGGAAGCTATGCTTTATCTCCCTAGTGCATCTTGCTGTCTTTGGCACATTTGTTGTTTGTTGTTGGTAGTGCCAGGGCTCAGCTGTTACATGACAAGCTTTGATAGAGTGAATCAATTGCTGTTGTTTTTTCTTCTTGAAATACCCATCAGACTTTGTACTTCCCCTTTAAAAACGAAGGCTGCTTCATAATAGTTACTGTCGGGAATAAGAAAAACATAACACAAGAAATTTATATCATTTTCACATTTGATCATGGCGGATGAATTGTCAGGAGAAAAATAAGTCTTGATTTTTCACAGTGTTCATTTAGGTGGGAGCAAATGTCAGATGTCCCAGAAATCTCACTTTCTGGAAATACAGTATTAAGAGTATACTGATCTAGCTTTAACTTTTAAAACTCCTTAGAAAGACAGAGAGAGAGAGAGAGATCATTATTTTCAGCTTTCCTCTATCCCAGAAGGGCAGGAGCCCTCAAAAGAGTACTTTCTGGGGGTCCGGGAGATTGCTTTTCACTTGAGTGTTATTTGAAATTTCCTGTGGATGGTGAATCTGAAAAACCTTGGGGTCAGGGTTGAGGATTTGTGATCTAAACATTCTTGACCCTGCTTCCTATAAAACGACAAATTGATATTGCTGGGACTCATCGCCACAGGATAGCTATCCACTGTCCAACATCCAGATAAAATTGAGTAATAAATTCAGAAAGTCGAATGTTCCTTGTTTTTTAGCAATTGAGTTAAAACTTTTAAGCCCTAATATTATTCAAATCTGACCCTACTCTAAGTTTAAAAAACTATCATAAGAAAACAACTCTGTGAAGTTTTTTGACTGGTGTTTAAAATATGGCTGACCCTGACTTATGGTTTAAAAAAGGCAAGGGGGGGACTAGAACATATTCATGTCCTATCTTTGTCTGTGGTTCGTATTCTATGAGGAAGCTTCCACAGCACTGTGCAAACAGGTGTATATTGAAAAACAGAAGCTTCTTGATTTCAGTGGCTCTTCTTAACTGTACTAAAGGTCAAAACTAGCAATCAGCCAGTTTTACCAGTTATATGACCTTGGACAAAGTCACCTCTACATACCTTGGTTTTCTCAACTGTGAGATGGTGATAACTATAGTGCTACAGAAGTTTATGTGAAGATTAAATGAGTAAATATAATAAATATAATAAAGCACTAGAACAGTGCCTGGCACATAACAAACACCATCTAATTGTTAGTTTTGTTGTAGTGTATAATAATTGTATAAGTGTCATAGTTGAGGTAATGCTAAGTGTTAAAGAAAAAGATAAGTATAGAGGAGGGAAGGAAAGAGGGAAGTCAAGAGAGAGAGGGTCTTCCCTGTGATGAGCAAGGGGAGAGAGGTTGGAGGGTCAAGGCCAATGTGTTCCCTGGCACTCTTCCACGGAAACAAACTCTCTGAGTGAGTGGAGAGTTTTCTTGAAGACTGCATGGTTCACACAGAGAGCCTTCACTTTTAGCACAGGGCCTTCCAGCCTTGCCTAAGACTCTCATGTCCTAATGAATGAATGATCTCAGCCAGATCTCAGCAGTGATTGGTGCAGATGGATGAACCAGGACTGGGTGCGGAGCCCAGTTCCCTCCTACCCTTGGTGCTTTAACACATACAACTTTTGTGCGTTATGAAGGGAAGGGAAACTCAGTAGGCTGGGTATTTGGACTTGGATTTAGTTTATTTAATGTTTTCTGTGCACCTGGATTGTGAACTGAGCATTATACCCACCCACTGCATTGATTGGCTCTTATAATGTTCTTTGAATATTTCACACATGTCCTGTTTTCCAAAGTACATTATATCTGACAGCAGGGATCATTTAAAAATATCTGTCATCATGCTCCATTGTGCCTGGAACATCACGCTCTGCACACAGTGAGTGTTTAGTAAACATTGATTCGCTGTCCAGGGCCCCCAGGACAGTGGTTCTCATCTGGAGTGCTAGGCAGACATATACCATATTCCTTCACCAAATTACATGACACAACATTTTATCAATGTATAACATTTCTGTCCTTGCTACAACTGAATACTGTCACTCAGAACTCTGTGAGATGTAACTGAGCTAATGGGTTGCATGATGCAGTTTAGTCTATATAAAATTGTCAGTGAAGAAAGAACATATGTTTATTGGAACATGTGAGATCTTTCGCATCTTCAGGATACAAGAGGTCAGGGGACAAGACAGCTGTATTCAAACAGCTATACAGAAAGTCTTATAGGAAGACTACAAGGAGATGAATGAAGCCATAACTAGGGAAGCTTTTTTTTTTTTTTTAAAGATTTTATTTATTTATTTGAGAGAGAGAATGAGAGAGAGAGAGCAGGAGAGTGGGGAGGGTCAGAGGGAGAAGCAGACTCCCTGCCGAGCAGGGAGCCCGATGCGGGACTCGATCCCGGGACTCCAGGATCATGACCTGAGCCGAAGGCAGTCGCTCAACCAACTGAGCCACCCAGGTGCCCACTAGGGAAGCTTTTATGGAAACTATGAGATGTTATGATATTGCAATAGTGATTTCCATGTTATTGTTAGTAACTTTGATGATGATGATTTTGGTATTTAATCCCTTCATGTATGCTGCCAAAATTCTAAAATTCAAGAGTGTGACAAATTCCAATGTGATTGAGAACTACTTCTTTGGGATAATTATATCATAAAGAAAATAGTACGAGGCACTTGAATGCAAAGTTCTTAATTCTTTCAACATCGTTTTGTAGGGCCAAAAAGAGGTATCGCAACTGGAATACCTAAATATCTCCTGTGTACTGGCAAGTGGTCAAGCCGACCCTACGGCACAATAACCACTGCAGTTGCTACTTCGAACTGCCACATTCCCATAGATTCCTTTGGTAAAGAGACAATGAGCCCAAATGTGTTTGACGGTTTTTGCATCAGCTTAATGCTTATATCAGTTTCCCTTGACCCCCGAATTCCATGGGTGGTATAGACAAGGGCCTGGGAGGGGGAATACTGTGCACACAGGGCTATTGGTCACAGATGAGGAACCCTGAGATTTTTTTAAAAACCCATAAGCTTACAAGATGCTGCTTGCAAACCTGCCCAATCTTTGCCCCTAAGGAAGACATTATTTTTATTACCTTGGAATACAAACAAATCTCCTCTGAGGAAAGCGGGAAAACTTTTTATCTTGGAGCGAGGAAATCAATCTGTTCTCTGACCAGCAGAGTGACATTCTCTCTAGCTTCTGTGGCTGTTGGTATGCAAACATCTTTGAACAAAACTGTTATTGGGCAACCATCTACGTACCATGCACTGGGTTTAGCATCGTGCAAGAAGCAATAGAGACCATTAGATGTGGATTTGAGTTTGAGTTCTGCTACTAGCTGGGTCATCTTGGGTGAGTTACTTAAAATCCCTGTAAAATGGGTGATAATAGTTTCCTCTTTGGAGAGCTCTTGAAAAAATTAAATTAGTGTGTTTATAGCATTTAGCACTGTACTTTGATAATCATAATAACACGTTCTAAAAGTTAGGGCTGTCTTAGGCTGAGATTAACAGAACACTTGATCAGCAATAGCTTAAAAAACGAAGGAATTTTCTTTTCTCACGTAACAACAAGGCCAGAGAGAGATGGCCTGGAACTGGCTCAGCTCCTCACTAATGCTGCCTGGCCCAGGTTTGCTCTGCTTTCATGCTGCTCTGAGTAGGCGGCTCTTGTCTTTACGGTGGCAAATGGTTGCTGTTCCTCCAGACCTCTAAATCTGCAGTCCTGAAAAAAGAAAGTGGAGGACCAAAGTCTTCTGCTTGCGAGCTTTGCATTTTTATTCTGGAGGGAATGCCCTTCGTAGGGACTTCATCCACATACTCATTGGCAGGTTCTGGGTTACATGGCCAGTCTTTGCTGGGAGATTGGATATTTTTAATTGGGTACATAGTGGCCCCAAGCAAAACGGAAATTCTGTTTGATAGGAAGAAGTGGAATGGATACTAGTAGTCAAGAGGCAAAGTCTGCCCCAGACATGATCCCTGCGTGCAAGCTGTTCTAATATGGTGCTTCAGTGAGCAATAAAAGCTTTCCTTCCTGGCAGTCACAGACTATGGTTGGTGGATGCTTTTTATTAGACATTTATATTTAAATTTGAAAAGGTTAATTCTATTTGATCCAATGGTCAAAGGACGGATATATTCCCAGCTTCCAGATTTCAGGCACTGTGAAGAGCCTATTTAGTGAAGCCTGAAATGGAACAGAATGAACATATTACAGTTAATTAGGCCTACTAGAAAGCCTTATTGCCCCTAACATAGGTAGCCTAATTACTTTATATTTTAATTTCCTCTTCTTCATTAACAGATACTAAGGGGCATCTTCAATGAATTGGCTTTCAGCATTTTGGCTTTAAGCTTCTGTTTTCATCTTTATATTATGAAGAATTGGTCAACTGGGTATCAAGTCATTCTGTGTAGCCTAGTTTTTTGGATGTGAATTAAACTATTAAGTTCAGGATTATTTATTTCAGCGATTTTTCTCTGCTATAAATGTTACTAAAATGTATTTCAGAGTCCTTAATGAAAGGATACTGTCAATAACCTATCCTAATTTTGATGGTTCAGAATCACCTTTGAACATCAGTCATTATGAAATTTTATAGTTACATACATTGATATAAAACTCTTTACTTACTTGCTTTTTTCTCATAAAATGAAGACTGTTTCATTGTCAGACTCTTTGGAATGGTGTAATACACCTCCTTCAAGGGACTTCATCATCTTCAGAGAAGTCATCAGCCTTCACTGTTGCTCCCTTTGCTTTTGATTTTCCATCCCTGTCCAAATAATTGTTGTTAATAATTATATATTTAATAATTCTATAACTGGGCCACAAGCATCAGTCTGTGAACTTACATCCACCCTCCCTTCTCATTTGTACTAATTTCATTAATGAATTGAGAAGGGAAATCTCTCTTACCCTTTCAAAGAATTTTAGAGGTGTTTCAAGTGGGCTTACTCCAAAGTAGAGATTTGCAAACATTTTCTGTAAAGGGCAATCAGTACATATTTTAGTCTTTGTGGGCCATATAATGTCCATATCACATATTTTCTCCTTCTCCTTCTGTCAGAAACAGACCATGGATCAGACTTGGCCTGCAGCTAAATGTTGCTGAACCTTGCTCCAAAACATAGTTCTTTACCATTAAAACAGTGGTTTCCAAAATATTTTGAAAGTGGGCCTTTCTTATTAAAAAAGCTTTGAGAATGTTCTCAGAGTATAGGTATTTATTTTTATTTATAAAATGTTTGCATGTTTTTATCCAAACTGATATTATGTACCTTATAAAACATGCACAAAAATAGAAATTAAAAAGCATCAGATAAAATGTGGATATAAATAGAAATTCTAGAAATTCTTTCTGTGCCTCAGGAGATCATTTTGCCCACTTCCTGGAGAATTTGCATTTCATCTTGGAGTTCTCTCTATTAGAGGAAAAAGATGACACTTCTCACATGACACCAGCCCTGCAATTTTCTAGAAGCTCTTAATATCAGCTTTTACCTTGAGTCTACTTAAACCCAAGGGAACTTGATTCATTGGAACCTGCCAACATAAAGGTTGAAAAACATTACAAGAATAGACTTGAAAAAAAATCAGTTTTTTTCTAAAACTATTCAGAGAATAGACTATGATCAAAAAGAAGCTCCTTGAGACCATGAAATTCTCCTCCAGGATAATGATTTATTAACTATTCTTCACTGGTGAATATACAGTCTTCTAATATGATATCTCACTTGAAATGCCAAGGCCACCTTTTGGGAAACAGCACACAACACAGGTACACGCTTTTATTTATAAAACTGTTTGGACTTTCCTGGAACCCAAGGAACTTTCAAATTGTTTTCTAAGCACCATTATTGAATATGTCCTGCATCGGACTCTGAGATTCTTAATCTTGGCTTCATGGATTCCATAAGTGGCTGTAAATGAATTTTAGTGTATTAATGAACATGTTAAAATTTTTATGCAAAATGGAAAGAATGGATGTAATATGAGCTTATTTCTGGGAATATGGCCATCACTATCTATTTAGGAGACAGAAATCACACCAGCTATTTTATTAGAGAGAATTTAATACAAAGAACTTCTAACTAAGTGTAAAATTATTAATAAGGTAATCGAAAAGGCAAAAAGAGAATTCTGAGTTATCAGAGAAGTCGCAATTGCAGGAAGCTGCTGCTACCCCTAGAGTTGGAGGAAAAGAGGACGAGGGCTGGAGGAGCCACCGTTCATGTGGTGCTGGGACCCTGTCCTGTTAGGAGGAACAGCCGACAGCTGGTGCGGGCTCTCGGAGGAGGCACAAGGGGGCTGGTTCTGAGAGTGTTGGAATCTCTTCGCTAGACTCAACCGCAGTTTCCTAAACAAACTGGCCCTGCTGGGGTGGGAAAGCATTGCTCAGTGCGCTGCTCCCAGGAACCATAAGCTGACTGGAAGCCAACAGAAGAACCCTCTTCCTCCTCCCGTCTTGCAGTCTTCCTGAAGCGCCCCCTACTGGTGGACTCCAGCAGGCATCAGTAGGCAAAGCGGAAGTGTGCTTTGCCGCATTGCAAAGCTGGGTGGATTTAAAGCTCAGATATAATAGCTTCATCGCAGGACCAGTGGCCCATAGATTTAATGAAAATCTTATAGGGGACTGGAACTCCAAAGGTTAAAACTTCTGCTGTTTATTTCTTAATACTTGGGGAAGAGGATTGTTTTATGTATGGAGGTGTTGCTTCCCAGGTGAAGATATATGAGAATCTGAATATTCTGAAGTATTTCATTTTCTGGGTTCTGGTAACACATAATGCAGACAAGCCAGTAATTAATCTATCATGAATGTTCTGGAACTGAACTTCTGAAATTATGTGGTGAAGTCCCATTTCTTTTCCTTTCATGTGTTGTATCTTCTCTTTGTCTGGAAAGTTATTTCATTTCTGAGGACAGTGTAGTGCACATGATCTGTGGTGGTCCCTGGCACCAGGATCCCCCAGATCTGTGTGTGCTGCTCCCATGCCCTGCTGGCCATGATTAACGCAGAGGTTAGAGAAACCAGGAGAGTTAAGCTAGTCAGGGCAGCCCACCCCCGGCCAGTTAAGTAAGTGGTCCGTGTTTAGCAAGAGGGCATCTCTCTCAGGTGGCAAAGTTGGGAGACATGAGCTGGAAGCTGCCCAGCAGCCCTGTTCCTCATCGTGAGGAGGAAGCCCCTTTGAAGAATGAGACAATTGAGCCAACCCGGTAAGAAAAACAGAGAGGAGTGGAAGAGTCCTGTAACTTTCCAGTCCTGGTACCAGTGTCCCTGAAACAGCTACACGCTTGTGAACACATTTGGCTTGCAAGAATCAAGCCTACTTTCTTGGTCCTCTTAAGTTTGTTCAAATTGGTTTTCTATCACTGGTACCCGGTAGCAGACTGCCTAAAGCAGCTCTGTTGTGCTGTTTTTGTGTACACCGATAAGACCCTTTATGTCTCAGGGACTCTGCTGCCGTAGTGGAAAGGGGTGATGGAATTTATCTCCAAGATTGTTTGAGACGGACATGGGAAAATGTATGTAAAGCACGTAGCATGGTGCCTATCATAAAGGGCATGTTAGAAAAAAATTGTTGTGGACTCAGTACTATACCATCAATAGCCTAGCTTATCACCAGCCTGTGCTGAGTATAGCAATTTCGCCCTGCGCCTCCGGTGCTAGTCTACTACACCCTTTGGTTTATCCTTTTCATAGTGCCCTGACACTGTCAAGGACCAATATGGTTCAGGGAGATAATTATTAACCCACAACAGCAATGCTTCTTCTCTTCAAAGACGTTCACCTAAGTTTAGCGTAGGTGTCTATGAGGGCAGGCGTCCCTTTAGGCTTTAAAGTTATTAGATTTTCTCTTTTTTTTCTCCTGTGCTTCACTGCTATCCTTCTTTCTTCTCTACCATTACTGTCAGCTCTTGAGTCCCCATTGTTATTTCTAATGGGTGAGGTCGCTGGCTGTCCGTTTGAGTCTGTTTCCACTCCAGCTTTTCCTTTTGTTATGTTTCTTCCAAATCTTATTACATCTCTTTTGCTTCTTGGCTTCTCATGTGAAAAGTTTCATTATGTATGTATGTATGTATTGTATTGTATTTCTGAAGATCAATGCAATCATTTCTATGAGAATTATAACTTGTACAGACTAGCATATTCTTACTGGCATAAGATAGGAAGCTAAATTATCATCAGAAGGTTGCTTGGTGATCTAGGAATCATTGTTAGAGACATTAGATGACCCCCTCCCCCTGACACAGCTGTTTGATTCAGCCATTATTGCTGCAGGCTTGAGAGGATAAAAGTACTTTGTTATTCAGAAATTATTTTTGAATTAATATCAAACCATGCAGCTAAAGATTTTACAATTTGCTGCTACTTAAAATGAATAATTTAAAAATAAAAATAGAACAAAATTGTTTTATGTGTCTGAACAACTATCTTTGCCTCATAAATACAAAGAATGAGGATGTACTCAATTCCCAAACAGAACAAAACAAAAACAAAAAATTCCAAACTAACAAAGCAAGTGGGAGTGAGTGGTGCCTGGGAAAATATCTTATAATAGTCATTAAACTAATTATTATTAAGAAGGCAAATGGCTTCCTTTGTATAAGCTCTACCCAGCTCGGTCAAGTGTAGCATTATCAATTTAAAACTTTCAGGCACATAGTCAACTAATTTAAATGAGTAGATCCAAATTGACCTTCTTAGATGACTGAAATAACTGCTGATTGTTCAGCTATTTGAATTATATAGGCATGGTTCAAGACAAATTTCAAGATGCATTTGTGTACTGAGACAGTGGGGTGTAGTAATACATCTACATTTCTATCCTATGCCCCAACTCCCCCACGCGTTCTAAGCTCATACGTTCAGTTGCCCACTGGATAGTCCACATAAATGACCAACAGATACAACAATCATAACATATGCAAAACTAGACTTCTTCCTGCAAAACCTACTCCTCCCCTTCTCTTTCCTATTGCACCAAAATCCTGGGATATTCTTGATTTCTCTATTTTGCTCACATCCTACATCAACTCCATCAACTGAATGTTCAAAATATACCCCAGTTCCAGAAATCACATAAGCCTAAGTATTATTCCCATACTCAAAATGCTCAAGACATATTCAATACATACAAAATTGCACCCAGGTGATTTTTTTATTTTCTTATTTACATTTTCAATATTATCTGTAATTATCATATGTAATTTTTATAACCTGAAAAACCATTCAGTTTTACATTTCTGCTTTTAGAAGAAATACAACATTTTATATACAAATTAAAGAAAACATTTCTTAGTACAGCTTTGCTTTCTTTAATCATTTGGTTTGATACACATACCGTGATGCTAATTTCAGAGGCTTCCTTTTGTTTTGACTATTTCTATTACCAGTTAGATAAAAGATAATAAATACTCAGTGACACTAGGAGACAGCATAGTATAGTAGGAAAGATGTGGATTTTAAACCACAAGACCTAGGATCTAGTTTATCTGACAGTGGATCAACCAAGTAGTTTTAGCTAGTTGACTCAAATTTTCCGTCCCTCAGCTTAAAAAAAGAATGGAACTAATAATATCTGGCTTACCTACCACGTAGAATTTTTTAAAAAAAGATTTTATTTATTTATTTGACAGAGAGAGACAGTGAGAGAGGGAATGCAAGCAGGAGGAGTGGGAGAGGGAGCAGCAGGCTTCCCGCTGAGCAGGGAGCCGGATGTGGGACTCGATCCCAGGACCCTGGGATCATGATCTGAGCCGAAGGCAGACGCTTAACGACTGAGCCACCCAGGAGCCCCTACCACATAGAATTTTAGTGAAGTTCAAATAGCTATTTAAAAATGTTTGAAGTGTAAAACACTCAATGAATGTCAGTTAAAAGTAATAGAATTATTTGATAGTCAAATGGTGAGTTGTAAAATCTACAGATGGAGTGATGAATTATCTTAAAACACAGAAGTAAATTAGGGTTCATTTGAGTATTGTACTTGTCATATGCTATCTTAACCCAATATCCATATGTGTAGAGGATGGTTAGATTAGTGGATGTCAGATGCTAACTGACTAAAAATTAAAATGACAGATGTTGAGTTGGAGCAGCCCTGCTCATCAGAGAAGACAGCTGTATACAGCTCAGAGAAAAACTCTGCCTTAAGTGGATGGGCTTTCTTATAAACCTTGAGAGAGCAGCTAAGAGCTTAGATGTGTGGGTGGACATAGTGCCCAGATCTGGGTGGGGAGAGAGGTTGCACCTGGTGGCCCTGTCAGGGCAGCCACGAGCTGACCTTGAGAAAGGGGGCCCTTCCTGGCTGGAGGATCTAGGAGAAACTTTGTTTGGCAGTCCTGGAGCAGGTAATGGTGATGAAGCTTATGGGAAAAAAGCTCTTGGCCCACTAGGAAAATTTAGAGTTGGCCTCAGAAGAAAGAACGAGAAGTTTTGAAATCTTTATTCAGTTTAAAGCAACCCAAAACTTACTGAGTACCAGACACATTTTCCATAGTTCCTGTATTTAAATGTTATATTTGATCTTAAGTATGCACTTTTGGATAGGTATTTTTTTTTAAGATTTTATTTACTTATTTGACAGAGAGAGAGAGAGAGCACAAGCAGGGGGAGTGGCAGGCAGAGAAACAGACTCCCTGCTGAGCAGAGAGCCTGACGTGGGGCTTGATCCCAGGACCCTGGGATCATGACCTGAGCGAAAGGCAGACACTTAACCGATTGAGCCACCCAGGTGCCCCTGGATAGGTATTATTATCAGTTTACAGATGGGAAAACTCGAGACTCAGAGGGGTTAGAGAAGTTGCTCAAGATCACCCTATTAGTAAGTGACCAATATGAAACTGAAATCCACTTCGGTTGGCCTCTTTACACTATATCCTCTTGAATGCTGGTGAACTTCTACGTAGTAAAGCCCTCGACTCTGTTCATATTAATGATTTTCAGAGAGACACCTGTGAATTTTTTCATGGATGTTGGCAGTCTTTGATACCAGGGAATAATGCTATTGGAAGCAATGAGTCCTGGTGATATGTGGAGCTCCTTTCTTTAAGGAAGGACACTAAGATTTGTGGCTTTGCATCTCTGAAAGATTATCATGATTTTTTTCAAGACAGATATTTTCTTGATAAAGAAATAATTTCCTGTTTTTTTTTAAGGGCTTAAACTCACTACCCTGAGATCAAGACCTGAGCTGAGATCAAGAGTCGGACACTTCACCGACTGAACCACCCAGGCACCCATAAACATTTTCTTATTTTAAAGATGGCCTTTACAACATCCCCCCAAACCTCACCAAATCAGTGTATATTAATGTAAGAAACAGATTTTTAGCTACACTAAGAGCTCCGGATGGTTTCATTCAGGTGTAGGGAAATGGCATAGCTGCCTATAATTCATGACCTGCTTCATGGAGTCAGGGACATTATTTTACAAGGACACTGCTTCATTATCATTTTTCTGCCCAAGTCACAAAACAGAACACATGGCTTCAGTGAGATCTTTTCAGTCAGGTGTAGCTTCTTTTCAAATGCTTCAAGACAAGATTTTTGTGTTGGGGCAAATCCAAGAGTTAGTAAAATCCCAGCCTTTTCAAATCCAGTCTTTTCATGAAGATTCACATTGTCTAATGTATCATGGGCAGACATAAGATACTCTTTGAATTTTGTTGGCTTCACGTTTTTATTGGAAAAGATCTTTTAACACCTAAAGGATTGAGACTTTTGTTTTTAATTTATGTTCAATTATAGAAGTAAAATCTAAAAATATAGAAAATTTATCACACTTTATTTTCTTTGGTATTTTACATCTAAGTTCTATAAAATAATTTCTAAAAATCATATGTCTATAAAAATAATGACAGTTTAAGATCTCTTTTATTCTTTCCAAAGGAAAATTATTCTATATATCTTAGCAAGAAAACAATAATGGATATAAATTAAGTGACCATGTACAGTACAGATAGTGTATTGCTATGCTATATTATCTGGAGTCAACAATGCTTTAATAACTTAGCTTGTTATAAATAGAATATATATTACAAAGTCTTGTTTGACTTTTATCACAAATGTATCTAGAAAAAATTAAAGACAAAAAATTTAGCATCTGTTTCATGTGGCCCCTAAAGTCAATCCATGGACCCCATGTCACAGTTTAAGAAATGATGTTTGGGATGCCTGGGTGGCTCAGTCAGTTAAGCATCTGCTTTCAGCTCAGGTCATGATCTCAGGGTCCTGGGATCGAGTACCGTATCAGGCTCCCTGCTCAGTGGGGAGCCTGATTCTCCCTCTCCCTCTGCCCCCCCCCCCCCCAGCTTGTGCATGCACTCTTTCTCTCTCTCTCAAGTAAATAAAATCTTTAAGAAAAAAAAGGAAATGCTGTTTTAGGGAAAAACCAAACATTAGACTTAGTATAAGAATAGCTAATTACTGTGATCTGTAAGATGTACCCTTTCTATTGTAAGAAATCTTAATTGTGTGATTCAGTTGTATAAGTCAATTGCCTTATCTGGTTGAAATCAAGGATAGAAGATTCCCTATTGTATGGCAGAATTAAAAATTCCTTTATTTAGAAAATAGTTTATAGTTTGCAATGTGTTTTCTGGTAAATTACTTTGTGCTGAGGTTGTGTTTCAGTTATCTGTTCTGTGTAACAAAATACTTCCAAATTTGATGGCTTGAAACAACATTGGTTCTCTCTTGTGGTTCTGTGTTGATTCTTTTGCTGCACATAGTGTTGGCTGGGATCACTCATGCAGCTGCAGTCAACTAGAAACTTCGCTGGGACAATTTGGTTCCTCACATGGCCTCTCTCTCCAGCAGGATCACTGGGACTTCCTTATAGAATGGCAGCTAGGCTCTTAAAAGGAAGTGAGCCAAGAAGATGAGACTCAGTGTGTAAGCCTCTGCTTGCATCATGCTTGCTAATATGACATTGGCCAATGTGAGTCACATGACTAGGTCCACAAGGGAGGAAACTTTATATGGGTGTGAATTCTGAGAGGTGTCTTTGTCATGCACTTACTGCCAAATGATAGATTACCCTCAACGCTTAGCAACTGAAAGCAACAAACATTTATTTTCTTGCACAGATTCTGAGAGTCAGGATTTGGGAGCAGCTAATCTGGATGACTTCAATTCAGAGTCTCTCATGTGGTCGAGAAGGGCTACCATCATCTGGAAGTTGACAGGCTGGAAGATCACTTCCATGATGGCTCACTCATATGGTGTTGACCAGAAGCCTCAGTTCCTCGCTGGCTCTTGGCGGGAGGCCTCAGTTTCTCATGATGTACACCTTTCCACAGGACTGCTTGAGAGGCAGGTGGTCTAGCCTCATGTCATGGAAGTTCGCTTCCCCCAGAGTGAGAGGGAATGGGAGAGAGGGAAAGGAAGATAGTGGAACAAAAATATTTTTTATGACCTAGCTTTGTAAGTCACATATTATAACTTCTGTATTCAGTTGGTCACACAGATCAACCATGAGTGTGGAGGGAACTACACAAGAGTGTGAACACTGGGAGGCAGGAATCTTTGGATCACCCTGGGGTCTGCCTACCACAGTGTCATTAAAGGTAAGGTGTATGTGTTTTTTCTTATTCTGAGCTTCTAGTATTTGTTAATACTCTAAGCAGTTATTTAAGACAAAGCTGAGCAAACCAAATTCTATACAAAAGGTTCTCCACAGTGTAGCTAAGCTCCAATTTATTTGTATTCTTCATTCTCATTAGGGGAAACAAAAAAACAAATCATTTCTTAAAACTAGAAACACTTATGACAATATTTACTGAGAATTCTGTTCTCTAACCTGCTAGGAGTGTTTTTGGATTGTTTGAAAACAATTTAGAGAACATGGCCTGAAACAGAAACATTGCTGTCTTATTCATATTCATTGCAAAAATAATTACAGATTATTGTTGGCAAACTGTTTTTTTTTTTTTTTTCCAAACAAACTATAAATGGGGCAGTGTAAACTGTGTGGTATAAAATGAATTTTCATATTGACCAGTTCTGCTATTGCTTTCCAGCTGTACTCATGGTGGAGCTGTTGGTTAAATCCTATCTTTAACATGTCCAAGAAAATACTGACACTGTTTACATAATTATGAAAGAGAAAGTCACATCCCTTATGCTGTTTTTCCTAATGTAAATTTTGATGATTTGATTCTAGCAGTGGATGAAAACATTGACTTTAGGTTAGGCGTTCATGGTTTCAGGTCCCAGTCTGGCCCCTTCGTGGCTATGTGTCTTTACATGCTCTAACAGTTCCCTCATCTATAAAGTGGGAATAATAATACATACATCATAGTAAGATAAGCTACATAAGGCTTATAGTGAACATGCAATAAATAGAACTATAATTGGCTAAATGTTCTTTATTATTTTTAAAGATTTTTTATTTATTTCTTTGACAGAGAGAGAGCACAAGCAGGTAGAGGGAGAGGGAGAAGCAGGCTCCCTGTCGAGCAAGGAGCCCGATGAGGGGCTCGATCCCAGGACCCTGGGATTGATAAGGGAAATCTGTTTTCTAAGATGGCCGACAGAGCCAGCGAGAGAGTCCCAGTCCTTGCCCTGGTGCTCTTCTGGGCTCTTCTTCCTGCCCTGCTTCGCGCAGGCGCCAAAAGTGCCCAGTATGCGGAAGTAGAAGTATATAAATTGCCCCCTTTGTTTGTGCTCAGGGCTCAGACCTTTGGAGATCACTCTCCTCCGAGCCCATCGGTGTTAAATAAACCTCCTAACCTCCAAGCTCTCTGAGTGCCACGTGGTTCTTCCGTCCGGCGATCCAGTCCAGGTTCCGTAACAGGATCACGACCTGAGCCGAAGGCATTTGCTTAACCAACTGAGCCACCCAGGAGCCTCTGTTCTTTAAATAATTATTATATTTAGTGAATATATTTGGCTTTGGTGAATGTTTAGCATATTTCCGATAACAAGACCTTCCTTTAAGGCAATTTCTTGTGCGTGTATGTGTGCATGCATGTGAAAGTGTTTAAAAAGAAGATACAAAGGTACTAGGTGAGCTAGGATTAAGACAACATGTCTCTTCTATTGGAAAAATTCTTTTAGCAATTTGAGTTGTGTTAATATAGGCAAATAACTAGAAACCATCCATCTATCCGTTTATCCATCCAGCCAATCATTTAACCAACATTTATAAGGTATCCATCATGTGGTGAGCACTAAAAATGCGGAGTAAGATATTTTCCCTGCCTTCCAGGATTTCTCAAACTAGTAAATATTTATATCAAAGAGATGTAAACAAATAATTGAAGCAATGTGTCAGCTGCTGTATTTGTACCATCTCTGCTGCAAGCTCTATGTAACACTAGCTGCTTGCACAGGAAGAAGCAGTTAACTGTCCGGGAGAAGCTTCATCTGGATCTTGAAGGATAACAAATAGTTCCCCAGGTGGCTAAGGTAAGGACTAGGGGTGCTGGGAGGAGAGACGGAACATCCTGGGCAGAGGCTATAGCCAGTGAGAAGACTAGAAGGAATGGACGGACATGGTATTTTCTGAGGACCCTCCTTAGTTTACAATGTCCGAACTGCAGAGTGCCTCCAGGGCGGCAGGCAGGGCCAAGCTGGAGAAGTAGAAGAGGTGAGCTCATGAATGAGTTCACATCCCACAAGAAGGAACGTGAACTCTACCTTGTAGTTACTGGTGAACACGAGCACATTAGCACTTCCATCCTGGTGGCTGTGTAGGACGTGCACTGTAGGGGCCTGGCAGGAGGCTGCTACAGGGATCCGGAGAGTCATGGCAAGGGGCTGAACTAAGAGGTGGTGGATGTAGCGGAAAGAAAATATGCCTGACTGGCCTTTGGCGGGGGAGGGGAATGGTGGTAAGGAGAATGGAAGGAGAACTGGGTTTTGGTGTAGGGTGCAGGGGGTATGGCAGTGTCAGTCCCTGAGAAGGACACAGAGAAAAAGGAGTAGGTATATGGGGGAAGAGGGGATGATGTATCCCATTTTGGACGTGACAAATCTGATGTGCCCGGGGTAATCCAGGTGGAGATATCCTGTACTAGTTGGATACCTGAATGTAGCCCAGGGATGAAGAGCACTTCCAGCAAGCAGCAGCCTATGCACAGCGTTGGACCCGGCTTTTTGAAAGGGGCCTGGTCTAGGCAGAACTCTGAAATAGGTAAGGTCCGTCTTGGATCTCCCGACCTCTTCGTGCACATTATTGGCTGCTATTTTAATCTGGTCCATGGCTACCTTTTTAGCCCCACTTTCTACTATTTTTTCACATTCATCTTTTGTGCCAGCTACATCAAACAACATGCAGTGTTACCGTTTCATGAATACCTTGTGCTTTTCTGACTTTAGTGTGTTCACATCTGTCTTTACTGAATTTTCTTCTTTTTACATTCTACTCAATCATTACTTCCTCTAGGAAGCCTGCCTGGATTCCCTGTCCTTTTTAGATAACGTCTTATGCCCAGCTCTTAAGTTGGAGGGCGTGACCAACCTTATATCATTCCAGGACAATATAAGTTCCCCCTGCTATCCAAAAGTTGAGCATCCTTATGAAACCTTTCAAAAGCCTAAATGGTGTAAAGAGAAGAAGCAATTACTGTTAATTTATGGGGAAAAATTCTTGAGTGTTCCCAGACCCCAAATATAACCTCTCTTCGGCTTTTCTGATACCTTAGGACACATCTTGCTAGGATGCACAAAAAAGATCAAGGTAAAGCACAGATGCTCCCTGACACAGTTCACAGCTAAGGGGGTTTGATGCTGAGATGCTGTGTGTCGTTCCTGGGGGAGGAGCTTGGCGGTGCCACTCTGCCATTTGGGGTGCAGGTGAATAAACACTGAACGCTGTTTTTGCTTTTTGCATTTTTTCGTAAAAGTGAAAATCTTCTTAAGATTTGTTTCGGTTAGTGAAAACAGGTACTAATGTAGGGCTTTCCTAAAAAGTGAAGTGGTGTAATACGAACTTTTGGAAAGTGGGAGATACCTGTATATATAAATATCATATATTATTAATTTAATGTTTTCTATAAATAAATTTACTTGTTGACAACTGACAATATACCATATAAATGATTTAGCTGCGAATATTAATGGGAGTGGACTATGGTTACCTTTCAGACCCACTTTCTTCAATAAACAATGTATCAGAAACATTTTTCATGTTAGTAAATACATGGCTTCACACTCCCGTAAAGCTACATGGTATTTTGTTTATTGTATGCATTTATTGTATCCAGTGGTTTTCAGAATAGTACCTATTTCCCTCTCCTTCAATATTTAAATTTACTTCTCTGTCTTTTCGTACAGTTTGTAAGGTCCTTGCTAGTAGGGGTTAACTTTTGTGGGGAGCCAGTTCTGCATGGATTGCTTATTTCCTGTACACATTGAGAATGATGGCACTGACAGCCTTGGTCCTGGCTTATTTTTTTAGGGATGTTTGTACAGCAGACTGCCTCGGAAGATAGAATGTCTCCCTCTGGAGGGGAGGGCAGGCCTGAAGACTGATTATAGAAAGGATAATATTCCCCCTCCAAAGCGAAAGTCAGGAAGGTTTGCTTGCAGCCCATTATAAGAGATTTGGCTTTCCTAGGCTCAGAGTTTCTGGACGATGACCCAGAGCTCATGGAAGTTTGAGGAGTGAGTGGAAACGATGTGAACAGAATGCGCAGGCTTCTTGCTGTGCTGTGAGTAGCGAAGTCCTTTGTCCCTGACGCAGCAGTGTAGTGTCCTCTCGTAGCAGCCAGGGAACTGGCAGGATCGGTTGTCAGAGTGCAATTAGGGTTAAATCTCAGACCATCCACAGTTTATCTCTCAGCGCTTATTGTTATTATTATTGCTAACAAAGCTAACGCTTACTAAGCGCTTACTATGGGCTAAATATTCTGTGTATTTTTTCTTTCAGTTGTCATACGATCTTAACTAGAATGTTATTTCCCCCTTTAGTAGAAGAACAGACCACTGGAGATATAAATAACTTGCCAAGATTGCATCATCAGGAGTGACTGAGTTAGGAGTCAAACTCAGGTCTTAGGAGTCCCAAGGATTACTTACCTTTGCGTGTCATTACGGAATAGCGTAAAGTATAAATCATCCTAGGAACCTCAGAATGAGGAATGAATACTTTGGCTTAAAGAAAGTCAACACAGGAGAGGGGAGATATTTTTGAGTAAGGAGGCCTTCCTCATACTCCTCAAATTAGATGATAGAAGACGAACCCTCAGTATGGATGTCCAGCTTGGCCGAGGGAATAGAATATATGTGTTGGACATAACACTGCTTTTGAAGATCTTGTAGTTTTGTTTGGGAAGTGACATTTACCCAGAGGAAGCAATTAGAAGGCGAGACAGTATTTAATTAAGCTCTGCATTGAATGGCTCAAGCAATAAGCAAATTACGAGTTGAGGGAGAAGAGGGATCAATGAAAGATTCATTCAGGAGAGATTTAGGAAGGAGGCAGGGCTTGAGAAGAGCCTGGAGGAAGGAAAGTCAGTTCCAGGTGGGGTCAGAAAAGCTGAAGAAAAAATTCAGGAGAAAGTAATGCACATGATAGGGGCTCCAGGAAAGAGTACTTTCTCTTTCCTCTTTTCTCCATATATGAAAAGAACTATTTGCAGTTTTGTATGTTTTAAAAAATCACAACATACAACCACTGGGAAAAAAAAATTCCAAAATATACTCACACAAAGAAACAAAACCCACCATGATATTTTCTCATTTGCACTTAACTCAGAGTCTGGGGGCCTTTTTTCCTGGTGTGGATGTTACCACAGGCCCCTGACATTCTTAACTTGATCGGATCCCTGCCCTGCAGTCTACTTCAGACTACCTTTTTTAGACCACTTGAGAATTTTTCGATTTATTCAGCAGAATATATCAGCCTGTCAGCTTTGGAGAGCTGGTGCCTGCGGAAGATATATCTTTCCTCTGCAGGTGGCACTGGCTGCCAATTTTTCTTTGGGGTGAGCTCTTGTTCCCAAGAAGCCCTCTATGGTTCAAGCACCAGTTACATTTGAGGGGAGCTCCTTTTCTGTCTACCGCTTTATCTGGATAATGGCTATACCTGCTGTGTGTGAGTGGAGAGACGAGCCTATTGTGTTATTTCTTTACCTCGTGATTAGCAAATTACTTTTTGCTTAAACTGGGTCATCCTATCTCTTTTTTTCTTGCTGGAGCAATTTATCTGCCTCTATCATTTCCTAGATGTTGATATCAATGTCACTTTGCTTCAGATGGTGTCCCTTGAGTCCTTGAAGTTTCTGCTATCTGTCTTCTCTCTGATTATTCGCCATCCACTGTGCAGAATCGCTTCGCTCTCCTCCTGCTGTCCATCCTCATCACATAAGCAATCTGATTCAGCTGAACTGCCATGAGCCTTCCCCTCTGGGCTTCGGGGAGCAAGCAGAAAGATTTCCTCTGGGATTGTCAGAGACCTCTAGAAGGTGCCTCCATTTACTCTTGATAGCACACGACTGAGCCTGAAAGTAAAACATACCCATTGCTGTCAGTTTGACTAACTGGACTTTATAAGGTGACACTGACATCAAAAGTAATAATGGATGAAGGAAAGGGCCTCTCTTTTGTTTCTGGGTTTTCCTCTTCCAATCTTTCTCTGTCCTTTCTGAATGTCAATTTCCTTTTTTTTTCCTTCCGCACAGCAAGTTACCAGGAGATTAGTTCATTAAAAAAATTTTTTTTTTTTTTTGCCATATGAATTGTAACTCGAAACCCAGTTTTGAGGCTTACTAAGTTCTAGTAATGGAAAAGTCCTGAAGAGACCATTGAGCCCTTTCCCCCTGTTCCTAGGAGAGAGGGCCCTCAAGAATCCTAGACAGATGGGTCTTGAGGCTATTTATTACAGGTATTTTGTAAAACAGGGAGCAGGAGGAGAATCTGGCTTATAGCGGATGGCTCTGTATTTAACAAGTAACAGTTAGTAGTAATGAGGATTGTACACTATTAATGAAACAGCTAAGAAAAGGACTAGAGAATTACAGTAGCTAATGGTCTGAAGAACATTTACTATAAACCTGATTTTATGATACATTTTAGAAGAGCAGTTTGATCATAAATATTCACTCTCTCGTGACATGTTGCACATAAAGTCTGATCTCAGGAACATTTTTAAAATACCTTTTAAAATTATAGGAGACAAGAAAAGGCAGCTTTCATATGCAAGGGAAAGCTAGGTTTTTGCCACCCTTGGAGTAGGAACCCTCAATCAAATTATTTCTACTAAAGATTTACCCTTAGGGAAACTCATAGTAAAGTGAAAAGGTCAACTCACTGAAAATATTTTAACTTCTATAAAAGGATGAGACATTGATTGGGTGGTAAGTGGCTCAGAGGTGTCTTGTTTTGGATTTTATTATAATCACAAGGAGTTTTTGCTATTTCTAGAGTTAAAGTGCTTGATCTTCTAGTTCTCCCATCTTTTTTCTTCTGCTGCGAAAAGAAAGACTGTACTAGACGAGAATGGAGGAGAGGTCATAAAGTGGTTGGTTTTTTTATATTAAGCAGTCAAAAATAATCAGTGGTTCCTTTGAATTAGCTCTGTTTTGACTGGGTCAAGGGCCAAGTGTATTTAATTTTCATTACATCTTTTTTTCAGAGAGAGAGAGAAATAGAAATAGATTGATTATTATAAGGAAAATAGTTTTCCTTGATTTTACCTCAAGAATGGAGGCAAGGTATTGATTTGCAAAAATACATAGCATTGTTAAATCATTCTTATTTAACACGTCCATTTTCATAGCTTTTTTTTTTTTTTTCCCTGGGGGGGGGGGGGGGGGGGGGGGGGGAAGAACTGAAAAGCCTCACTCCACAAAAAACGTGAGACTCCTGAACTTCTTGGATTTCCTGAGAGAACCACAGGGATTCAAGCAGTCTGAATGACCTTAGAAGTGTAAGCCACCTTGTAGATGGCTGTAGGATGGCAGGATGTCTATTAAGAGTCACAGATATGGATTTTTAAAGAGATCAATCACTTTGGGTGATCAGACTGTATTACAACAGACAAGGCATGACCTTTCTCCTGGTTAACCTATTTATTTTTCCCTCCTGTGTTTATTAAAGAGTCTATTTTCAAGGCGGGGAGGGTGATAGAGGCATATAATTTAGACTGACAAATGGGTAATAATGTGGCTCTTTTTCTAGAACACTTTGATGGAATTTTTTTGGCTTTAACTTTGAGACTTATTATTAAAAAAAGAAGAAGAAAGAGAGGAAAAAGAAAAGGGGGAAAATTACTGTACGAGCTTATTGGGACATCATAATCTTGCATCCACATGTATCTAAAAAGCCTTTAAGCATCCTGATTAGTTTGGGAGATGGTGTAGTTTGTTACATTTCCAGTTGCTGTAACTGAACACCAGATATAGTATTTGTCTTGGTGAAATGCACCTATTAGAAAATATGGGAAAATTATTAAACACTGCAATGCTTGATTTGGCCTAGGTATTGGATATGAGATTTCTTTTAAAGGAAAATATTTGAAAAGATAGATACTATAGAAGGGATGGCAGCTCAGTGGTGGATATGACCACAAAGGAAAGCATGGAATTTCCTAGGCCACACATCATTTTCTTTACTGAATGGTCACACTTTGCATATGTTAATGACTTTTCCTCTCATCTATAAATTGAGAAACAACCCTTAATGAGTTTAAAAAAATAAAAACAAACCAAAAAAACTTTTCCTCAGTATGCTAATTGACATGGTATATATTTTTGGAGGTTACTTTAGCTGTAAGGTTTATATTAACATTTAATGACTATAATTCATTATGCTCTGAAATAAGAATAAGATGATGTCACTTGAGTCAGGAATGCACATGGGTATCATCAGATCTTACTAAAAGAGCCAGAGTGGGCTTTCATTGCAAACTGACTTTTTTGGATATGGATCCTATGTGATACACTCTGTTATGCAACAACTGCTTATTTCAACCTTATTTTTCTACTTGCTTACCTTACTCCATGGCATCTTTGGGAAGCTATTGGGAGGATTTTTGACAAAAAAAGTGGCCCAGAAATCCAGCTATCAAAACAACACGTGTGATCTAACCATGCACTGGGATTAGCAGAGGCCCTTGGGAGGCAGGATTTGAGGAGACAAAGATGGGCCCTGGAAGGCTCTCATAGGCTCTGTCCAGGCTCCCTGGAGCCTTGGTTTTTGAACTGAGTAGGATTAAGGAGCTTCATAGAAAGATAGAGGCTAGTACTATTCTGGGAGTGATAGCATGCCCCAGCTAGTCTGTTACCCAAATGAATGTAAGGGATGTTGTAGTTTTATATTTGAGTTTTTGTTTCATACATTTTGGGGGCAGAGGGAGGCTAGAATTATTGTCTTGAGTTCTACATAGTTGAATAAAAGAACTGTGTGTTAGGAGATCTTTAAATTTAGAACGGGGATCTTCTTAAAGTTTTGTGTGAGCAAAGGGCAGGTAGGCATCAATCTTCCCAGATGTTAATAACATACAGTGGCACATATTTGTTTTTGAATATATTTAAGCATCAGATATTTTAATAATATTTTAAAAATAACATATATGACATTACTTATAAAGAATATATATGACATACTTATAAAGAAGATTCTAAATTCTCACCTCAACTTATAACTTATAAGAAGCATACCAAGTATATTAGGATGAGTGCACACAGTGATCTTAAGGTTTGAATTGTGGTGTGATTCCAGAAGAGTGGCCTAACCCTGCAAGATGTCTTGGTGGAATTTCAGTCATTTTGTTGGGAAACGTAAGCCTGGAAGTAGAGTGAGATGTTCTCTGGGCATGGAGATTAGGGAGCATAAATGTAGCCAATGGGCCCAAGGAAAAATTTGTCCATTTAATCAATATTTGTTTCATGTTTCAAAGAAAGTATGGCTTCCTTAAAATAGTTTTTTTAATTGGCTCAAAAAATTTACTTTTTAACTATATAAAAAGTTACATATTTCTTCCATCTTCCTCTTATTCCATCTCATGCACTGTGTTCACCCACTCCCTCTGGTAGCCATTGTTATATGTTTTTTACATATTTTTCCTGTGGCAGATTGTGTTTCAAAAGATGGTCACAACACCTCCCACCTTGCCTGCTCTTTTGAAATGGGACACTGTCACTCTCCCATTCAGAGACGGAATCTATGTCTCCTCTCCTTGAATCCGGGCTGCCCACTGTTCTAAGCTTTTTATAGGAATTAACTCATTTGAGTTTTACGAGAGCCATATGAGGAGGTACAATTATCATCCCCATTTTAGAAATGAGACAATTATGGTTAAAAGCCAAAAGGTTACTTAGGAGTAGCATTCATAAAGTTGAAATTACAGTATACACAGAAAAAAAAAGAAATTTTAATTTATGCCACAGTCCATGATCAAGAAGAACACTAATAAATTGAAAGCACTTGAAAAATGTTGGTTATTATTAGATTTCAAATGTTTTATTTCTGTTCTCTTAATTGTGTAGTTTAATTTTTTTGTTTTATATTTTTTCTAATTCTCAAATATAGTATTTTCATTGTTTCAAAATATATTTCCCATTCTACTTTTATAGTTTTACTATTATTTATTTTTCTCTTTTAGTGCTTAATTCTGTTTCTAAACCTGAATCCTACATATTTTTACATTTTCTATTTTTACATTAACATTTAAAAAATCCATTATCTCTTTTAGACTCCTTTTCTTTTTTTTTTTTTCTATTGGCATAGACTTTACATCTCAAATCTCATGTCTTATCTCAGTATTTTTAACTCTTACTATTTAATCCTAATTGAGAATTTAGTCATTTCTCACTTTTTAAAAAAGTTCTTTTACCTATTTTCTTATTGCATCTTATTATTAAATAATATATTTTTAATCAATTACCCTTTATTTCTAGTTTTCATGGTGAGAGCTCTTGACAAAGTTCCTAATTCCTCTCTCTCATTAACATCATCATCTAGTACACAAGAATTATTCCCAGAAGCCTGTAAACTTCTACCTTGAACTGGGTGAGTTTCGCTTTTAAGATCTGGGACAAAATTCTGTACCTGGGGCAATGAATTTGACAAATTTTAAGCTACCTGGTTATACAAGATCCATCATCTGTCCTATATTATGGAATGTGGCCAGTTGGGGTCATGAAAGAAATGACACTAATGTACTAATATTACTTGAGTTTTTATATCATACAACTGTAAGAGAAGTTTGAACATTTAGTTCTCCATATTCACTGTTTTAGATTTCTTATTGTTTGTGCAGACAGGTGGAAAGGTTGGCTGAGAATAGGATTGGGTTTGCTGTTGAGATGCTTGGTTCATATGACAGAGATTTTTCTTAACATTTACCACTACAATCAAAGTGCATTCTGTATTCTTGGCACATGCTGATTGTCTTCTTGATGATAATTTATTTATTTTACACACCTCTCTGAATTCATCATCACTGGTCACTGATTACCAAGATCAAAGGCATTTCCTGGAGTGATTGCAGTGGGTCCTATCTCTATGGGCCTTCCCCTTTACAGGAAGATGCAGGAACATAAATGGAGACTTTAGCCACATTTCCTCCCTGAGAACCAGCAATATAGATAATTTAATGTTAAGCCATCTCTGCTTATATCCTCTTAAGATGGATGCTTTGGACTAAATATTAAAAGACAATATCCTTTATTTTCATCTTAGGAAAAAAACCAAACAAACCAGAACCAATATCACCCATGGTTAGATTAATGAGATTAGAGGGCAGGGAAAACTAAGATGAACAAAGGGGCTTTAACATATATTGGTTACCTGCTGTTATCACAGTCCATGATTGTAGCTTAAGGAGAAATTTCGTATATCCTGTCAATATATAACTTAAAATATGTTTGATAACTTAAAAATGTTTTGATACATGTGGTATCCTAGAAAATATGGAAATCACCTTTTTGCTTTGACAAAGACTTTTAGGTAGCAAATAAAACAAAAGCACAAAACAAAATAAAACCACAAAAAGAAACGAGTTAGTGATTGACATATGAAACAAAAAACAGAAGCATCCACTTGTGATTTTATCAAATTCAAATCCTAAAACTCTGTAAAAAATCTGGTAAAATAAAACTATGTGGAAAGCTCCATCAAACAGCAGTAAGAATGATTTTGAAATATAGTTACTTGAGGTAGAATTTTGGGAAGTGAGGCAGAGGATTGGTGGATTTGTGACATGTTTATATTTGCCAGCTTTATAAAGGAAGATTATCTGCCTTGTATTTTGTACTGAACTGTTTCCCTATGCCTCCTCATATTCAACAGCTGACTTAAGGATTTAAGTTATTTATGGAAGGTTTTATGTCTTTTGAATTATTCAAAGACTTCAGGTGGTGTGTTCCAATCCTTGTCAGTTTCTTTGTTTATTAATGCCAGATTTTACCTAAATATAATCCATCCTTTTGTTTTTTTGAGGAAAAATTACAGACCCATTTCTGTGTAATAAATTCTTTTGACGGGGTGCCTGGGTGGCTCAGTCATTAAGTGTCTGCCTTCGGCTCAGGTCATGATCCCTGGGATCGAGCCCTGCATCGGGCTCCCTGATCCCCGGGAAGCCTGCTTCTCCCTCTCCTACTCCCCCTGCTTATGTTCCCTCTCTTGCTGTGTCTCTCTCTGTCAAATGAATAAATAAAATCTTAAAAAAAAATAAATTCCTTTGACAATATAGGCCATATCCTTCTTGGTGAATTGCAAATTTGATTTCTTATGTTAATGTCCCTCCTAAGAAAACAGGCAAGATTTAAGCATAGCTATTCTGTTACTGACGTATACTCTCTACCTTGTAGAAACATGTCTTTATGATAATATAAGATAATATAAGATTGTTTGAAGTTTTGACATTGTAGACAAAAATTAACTGACCTCCAATTTGTGGACAAGACTTGATTATGGGCAAACAAAATTGATTATTTCTCCGTTATTCATGCTAATGTTTAGTTGTGCTTTATTTTTTTTAAAGATTTTTAAAATTTATTTATTAGAGAGAGAGAGAGAGTGAGAGAGAGAGCGCAAGAGGGGGTAGGGTTAGAGGGAGAAGCAGACTCCCCGCCGAGCAGGGAGCCCGATGTGGGACTCGATCCCGGAACTCCGGGATCATGACCTGAGCCGAAGGCAGTCACTTAACCAACTGAGCCACCCAGGCGCCCTAGTTGTGCTTTAAATGTTATCAGGGTGAATGGACTGTTCCAGCTCCTGAGTTCACTGCTACTCAACCTGAAGTTGCAGACTGGTCTGAAGGCATGCAGGTGCCCTCTTTGACTATTCAGCAGTTCCCCACTGAAGACTGGAGCGCTCAGCCTGCCACTGAACACTGGTCCGCAGCTCCCACGGCTCAGGCCACTGAATGGGTAGGAACAACCACCGAGTGGTCTTAAGTTGCTCTTCTAGAAAGGCCAAGAAAATGGAAATAAGGTTGATGGAAAATAAACAGTTTCTAAAAAAGATAAAAAATAAAAAACTATAATGTAAGAGCTGGGGTTATTAGTAATGATCTTTTGATTAATCAGATAACAATTGCTTTTGTGCAGAGAAGAGGGACAGAGTTTTGATTCTCAGTAATTTGTAACACAATATATTGATAGCTGTTTTGGATTAGAGAAAACCATACCCTCACATAAAATAAAAAAACATGTGATGATGATAGTAATGGTGGCAATTTTTGTGGGGGGTACTTAGAATATTTATTGAAGCAAATGAATGAAATCATACTTTTGTACTTGCTCAACAAATTATTACCTGATGTAAAGTAGTAACAATTTTTTTAAAAAAGGATTAAAACACTGTAACACTAACATGATAGGCTAGCATTTACTGAACACTTCATATATAGGAGGCACTATTCCTAGGGCCTGACATATATTATCTCATTTAATTCTCACAACTCTTTTATAGAGATATTATTATTTTTAAAGATTTTATTTATTCATTTCTCAGAGAGAGAGAGAGAGACAAAGAGCGAGCAGCACGAGCAGGGGGAGGGGCAGGCAGAGGGAGAAACAGGCTCCCCGCTGAGCCAGGAGTCTGATGCGGGACTCTGATCCCAGGACCCTGGGATCATGACCTGAGCTGAAGGCAGATGCTTAACCGATTGAGCCACCAGGAGTCCCTATAGAGATATTATTATTCCCATTTTAAAAATGAGGAAACACAGGGAGAGACAGATTAACTATACTCAATGTCATACAATAAGTGACAGTGTTAGAATTCAAAACCAGGACAGTTTGACACCAGAAAGTAAATACATAGAATATGATAGAAAGCTAAAGACTTGCTAAGTTTAGTGGACAATTAATGTACTTCAAATAAAAATCTGTGACAATTTCATTAAGAGATTCTCACACTTAAAAACATTTTTTTTTAATGATGAGTTAGTGTAGGTCCTCATTAGTAACAGCATCCTTTAGTTGGAGGTGCTTAATATACTGTTTTGTTTTTTTTTTTTTAGGTTCAGTGGAAATGATGTAGCTCTGTCTAATTTCTTCCTCATCAAAACACTGGAACTCTGGTTTATTTCAAAGTTGTATTTTAGGTTGAAAGAACACATTTAAAATTTTGTTTTCTTTTTGTACATACCTTCCTTTGATGTTCCCTTCACAGGCAATACATCTGCTCTTAGCTTCTTGAAAGGAAATTTTCACAGAAAAATTAGAAACATTATTTGGTATATCAATGTTAGTAATAATAATTTCAAATATCATATTTTTAGAGGATCAAGGCCAGCTTGAAAAATTAAAATATATTGGTCTTCCAGAATTGTTAACTTATTCCTTTGCAATTATTCCAAACTCTATCCTTATTATTTGCAGGCTTATTCTTAGCCTTTTATAAACTGCTGTACCATCTGTAGAAACACTACCCTAGCTTTCAGACATTACACCATTCACAGTTAGGCCAGAGGTTTTTTTTTTTTTTTTTTAAGATTTTATTTATTTGAGAGAAAGAAGGAGAGAGATAGTGAGAGAGAGCACTACCAGGGGGGAGAGGGAGAAGCAGGCTCCCTGTGAGCAGGGAGCCCTAGGAGGGGCTTGATCCCAGTGGACTGAGCCACCCAGGCACCTCCAACCAGAGGTATTTAAAGTAATATCTAAAGGATCATTTTCCAATTCTTCTAGTTATATCTTGATTAGACCTCAACAAAAAATCACAGGCTCTATTTACAACCAGAAGAGTGTTCCTATTGGTATGCTTACACAATTTAAAATGATGCCTTCAAAGGAACTTCCAGCTTAAAGATATAAGGTCAACTAAAATTTCCTGAGATATCACTTAAGACAATTTAAAGGTGCTTTGGCAATAAAATTGTCAAACTCGTAATTTTATTCTTGCTTTTCTTGGTCACGTAACTGTGTTTAACTCTGAATCTGTTGCAATGAATGCTTCTTACTTCATGCTCTACTCCGTAGGGTTTTTTTTTTTTTAAAGATTTTATTTATTTATTTGACAGAGAGACAGCTAGAGAGGGAACACAAGCAGGGGGAGTGGGAGAGGGAGAGGCAGGCCTCCTGAGGCGCAGGGAGCACCAATGCGGGGCTCGATCCCAGGACGCTGGAATCATGACCTGAGCCCAAGGCAGATGCTTAACGACTGAGCCACCCAGGCGCCCGTACTCGGTAGGTATTTTTATTTAGTGCTGCTTCCGCTTTTCCAGAGCATGGTGTTTTTGGGAAGAACACACTGAATCATCTAGTTCATGAGATACGTTTTCTCTTACGTTAGTCCTGTTATTGTCATCAGCATCTCTGGATAAAATGATTGAATCGTTTAAGTCCAACAGATTTTTGGATCAGGAGACAGAGGAGGTTGGTAGGTACCACAATGACATTTCTATTCTACTTTCCTCTTAGTTTCAATCTTCAGTCATGATTCAGACTTGTGTTTTGTTCATTATTCGAACATTATATACAACGCCTTGAGGCCAACTTAGTCTTACAGGATTAATTTTGTTAGACGCAGAGTGGGTATCCTTGAGCTGCTGATTTTAATACTTGTATCTATACATTAGCATGAGCGGAACGTCTTCCATGAACGTTCCAGAACGTAATGATGCATTTTGTGTATTTTCATTTAATTTCTAGTTACCGCTCTATTACGTTAAGCAGTTAGGTAGCCTTCCAAAGTTTTAAAACTTCCCGTCTTGTCTCACACGTGTCTTCAAGATGAAATCACCCGAAATGGTAACAATTTTGGATCGACAAGGTGACTTCCAGAGAAGTAACCTCCCTGCGGTGTCTTGGCTCTTGCGGGCCGCCATATTCCTCCTCCCACACACCGCCTACCTCTCATCCGAGGCCCACACAGCCGCCAGGCTCTACTGGACTAGGTAGGACCCCCGTGCTCCACCCCCTCCACCCCTCCCCTCCCCTCCCCCACCCCGGCGGTGCTCACCGGGAAGAGGGGCCGTGTGGCAGGAGGGGAACCGCAGCAGCGTTCCGGCCTTGGGCTGGGCCTTCAGGACCGCGGGCTCCTGCGTCAGACGGACCTACACGAAAGCAGGCCCGGTGCTCCCGGCGGCGACGCCAGGGCTTCTCTTCAGGTACCCCTGGACAAGGCGCGGCGACGAAGGCGACGGCGCTTCCCGGGCCGGGTTCCTGGCGGCCCACGTAGACCGCTTGGGAAGCTTTCCCCGGCCACGGGCTCCTGGAAGGGAGGCTGAAGGTGAGTACACAAACACGCCTTTCTCCGTGTGCGCGGTAAAGTGGCCACACCGGCCTCTGGCTGTTTTTGCAGCGGCAGCCGCCGAGGCATGGCCCCCACCCCTCCCAGGCTTGACGGCCGCCGTGGGGACCTTTGCGACTGTCCACGTGGACAGGGGTGGGTCTCTGCTGCCAGCGCCTTGTTGATCGCCCCACTAGTATCCTTGGTATAAAACTGAATTTGCCGTGTAATAACAGAAGGGCTACAGGTTTACGCAAAAATTAAAGCTGTCCTTTGTGATGGTGGTTCCTCAACATTTAACCGGCTTGTATTTAACAGTGCTGTACTTACTAGCAGCTTAGTCCCTTCAGCTACTTAGGCGTGCACTTCGTGAGGGGCGTTGATGAAAGAAGTTGTGTTGCTCAGCAAGGCCACTCTTAAACGCTCAGGGCTGTCAGGCCCCTGGCAGAAGCCCTGGGCAAGAGCGGACCCACATCACAAACTCGTGAAAATTAAATTATAAAAACACCTTCTCAGCTCTGACACAGTGCGACCTGTAACTCAAGACATCCACTTTTGTGACTCATACTTCAGGCCCCAGGGAAATGCTTCTCTGTGACTCTTGTCCACTTATCTTGGGTTGAAAGGCAATTGAATCCCAATGCTGTAAAGGTTTGTAGACTGTGCTGTTGCCAGGATAGGAGGTACAAACTACTTTGGAGTGCAGGAGGATTTGTGTGGCAGAAACAGTTAGGAAAGAGAAAGAGAAATTAATTAGGTTTGTCTACATCGCCATCATTTCTTGCCTATTCTTCAATAATCACTTCTACACCTTCTGCTTTTGCCTCTCTCTAATCCATTCTCCAAATCTTTATAAGTATAAATCAAATCCTATCGCTTACCTAATTAAAACTCTGTAATGGCTTCAGGTTCTTCCTAACACTCCTGACCCATATCACCTTGTCCCATGGGGTGTCTGCATCTTCATGAACATGATGTTCCTGCAGATGGGCCTTCTCTCTGTTCCTGGAGAAATGCAAACTCCTTCTTGACTTAGGGCCTTGCATATACTCATATACTGTTCCTTTTTCCTTCATATCTTAGTATAAAGCTCAGCTCCATGAGGAAGACCACGCTGATATCCAGGTCCAGATTAGGTTTCTGTAATACACTTTCACATTCTCTTAAAAACTCTTAAGTCTGTTTCCTTTGTAGGACTTAATAGAATTTTAATTGTGTAATGTTTTTTCCCATTAGTTGTTTATTATATTTCTTCCCTACAGATTAAGAGCTCCATGAGATCAAGGTTCTTTCAGGAATATCACCAGTCCTGAGATTGATGTCTGGCACAAAGAAAGCACTTGGTTTTTCTTGGATGGAACGATTAATTGTATTGCTGCTCAGCAATGCCACTCTTAGATCCAGGCCAGATAGCTTAGAGAAATGAATGAACAAAGAATGCCAGTAACCAATTGTATGATCTCTGGCATGTCTGGGTCTCAGTTACTTTATATTTTAATTGAAGATGGTAATTCCTATAAAATAACTACTTTATAGAATTCTTAGAACATTTAAAATTACACACACATACCTGGAAAAGATTATTTTGATTACTGATAAATGTTTATGTCTGTGCTGTCAAATATGTAGGTATAGCTATGGTTTGGAATGAGTATATAAATCAGTTAGGATGAAGTATTATTGAACTGAAGTGGGTTTAAAAAATAATTGGGATCAGGGTGCCTGGGTGGCTCAGTTGGTTGGGCGACTGCCTTCGGCTCAGGTCATGATCCTGGAGTCCCTGGATCGAGTCCCGCATCAGGCTCCCTGCTCAGCAGGGAGTCTGCTTCTCCCTCTGACCCTCCTCCATCTCATGCTCTCTTTCTCTATCTCATTCTCTCTCTCAAATAAATAAATAAAATCTTAAAAAAAATAAATAACTGGGATCATTACTTCTTTTAACAAGAAGTCCATTGGTAGCGAAAGCTCCAGGTACAGGTTGTTAGGACTCTGGCTCTGCCTCTTTGTCATTTATTGTTTCACTCTCCTTTGTGGGTTAGCCTTGTTTTCAGACCTACAGCATGATGTCTATAGCAGTTCTGGCACAATATCTAGACACAACAATATCCAGAGAAACAATATCTATTTCTGTGAGTCTTGAAAAGGAGAGAAGGCTTTCCCAGATGCCTCCAGCCCAGGAGAGTTCCTCTCATCAGAATTGCATCACATTCCTGGCTTAAACCAACCTGAGCAGGGGAATTGGATTGTCATGATTGGCTTCATTCAAACTGACTTCAACTCTTTGGTTGGTAGTGGCATCAGCATTCCTTTAATCATGGGGACTTGTGGAGAAGGGTGGATAATAGAACATTATAATTGTTTCTGGAAGGAGGAAGGAAGGATGAAGGAGATGGATTTGGGGTAGGCAACCAACAATCCTGTTGTCTGCTGTACAATATGTTAAATATATATCTTTAAATTTGTTTTTCTTATTAATGGAGGTCAGAAGATCTAAGACACTAGATAGTGTGGAAAGATGAAATATTGTAGTATCACACAGTATTTTCAAGTACAGAATATTAGGATTATTAGCAAATGATACCACTAGCAAGTCAGCCTACACTGGTATGCAACAATGAAGAAAGTTTCTCTACTGTGTAGTTAAAAGTCATGTCTGATTATAAGGTAGACAGAAGTATCAAATAACAAAGGGTTCTATAAGCAGTGACAGCTGTCAGGGATAACATGACTACTCTCTACCCACTTCCATGCTCATTGCAGACTTAGCTAATTGATCACAACATACTCCTTACTGAGAGTGGACATGATCTGGAGTCCTTTTCAGATAGCTCCTGACTACCACTAGAGTTGATCCTCTAAAGAAAGCCTATCCACTATCTATGACATAGATATGTTACAGAACTATGTTTTTATACTAGGACGAGAAACCAATATATATGAAACAGAATGAAAAAAATTTCAAAGTAGTTTCAAGTGAAAATCAATAAATATATGGACCCAAAGCAGAAGAAATAGAAATATGACTAGTAATTTTATGCAATCTTGGCTTTTGGTATAAGTGGCTTTTCAGTTAGACCCTGCAGGATGCAGAAGTTTTATGGATCGGTGGATGAAAAAAGGAAGAAAAAGAGGAAACAGGTCAGGGCATTAGCAAAGACAGGTAGGCAGTAGGATCAGTGATACCAAAATATTGACATGAAAATTTTCATGTCCCTAACTTTCTTCTCTATGTGCCTTCTTCCTTCATCCCTTAGCACTTTATCATTCTGTTTGCCCTCACCCAAATCCCTCTGTCAGCAGAAGATCTGACAAACTCATTCACACTAAACAGAACATGATTGATAAGGCTCAATGAGAAATCTTTCCCTGATCTATTGTGAATATTTGTTAGAAGCAAAGCTTTAAGCTGAAGTTGTGAAGTTAATAAGATATAAGTTCACAAGGTAGTGAAGTAGGAGTAGGGCAAGGGCAAGAGATATTTCAGGGACAGAGAGCCTTCCCCCAGGTCTGTGCAATTGTATGACAGAGTGAAATACTGAGTAAAACAAAAAGAAAAGTATTTTGGGCAAAGGCAATTTATTCTGCCTACAGTGTCCAGTGCTTTAAAAAATGGCTTTATTGAGATATAATTTATATACCATACAACTCAACCATTTGTGTACATGTCAGTGGTTTTTAGTGTATTCACAGAGTTCTGCAACCACACTCCTTTCTAATTTTAGAACATTTTCTTCACCTCAAAAAGAAATGCTGTACCCATTAGCAGTCATTCCCCATTCTTCCTCCCTCCAGCTCCTGGCAACCAGTTATCTACTTTGTCTGTATGGATTTTCCTATTCTGACCATTTCATATAAATGGAGTCACACAATGTGTGATCTTTTTGAACTGGCTTATTTCACTTAGCATAATGCTTTTAAGGTTCATCCATGTTATGGCAGCTATCCCTATTTCATTCCTTTCCATTGTTAAGTAATATTCCATTGTATGGATGTTCTACATTTTGTTTATCCATTCATCAGTTGATGGACATGTGGGTTGTTTCCACTGTTTGGCTATTATGAATCATGTTGCTATGAACATTCACGTACAAATTTTTGTGTGGACATAGGGTTTTACTAGGAGTGAAATTATTAGGTCCTATAGTAACTCTAAGTTTATTAACCTTTTGATGGCACACCATTTTCCAAAGCAGCTGCACCAGTTTAAATTTCCACCAGCAATGTGTGAGGTTTCCAGTTACTCCACATTCTTACCAACACTGGTTTTTATCTTGTCTTTTGAGTATAGCCATGTTGGTGGTTGTGAAGTAGTATCTCATTATGGTTTTGATTTGTATTTTCCTGATGGCTTGCCCAACACTTTTTTGTACCCTCCTTCAGCCCCTGATAGACATGGTTCCATTGTTTTCATCAAGTGAAATTTCTTTTTTTTTTTCCTTTTTCTAGCTAATGACCAATAGAGATTAACACAATGGATGGCTTCCCTTTAAATGATACTGATCATGTTTATGATTTGGATGATTGATACTCAAGATTTATTCAGGGGGTACCTGGCTGACTTAGTCAATAGAGCATACAGCTCTTGGTCTCGGGGTTATAAGTTTGAGTCCCATGTTGGGTGTAGAGATTACTGAAAAATAAAATATAAAAAACCAAAACCATATTATTAAAAAATATATATACATATATTTAAAAAAATATGTATTCAGGTCAAGAACAGGAATACTGTCCAAAAATGAAAATCTAACTTGTGTGTGAGAGGAGCAGATACCAGTGAATAGAAACTGAAAATCACAGTTTTGCTCTACATGTCACTTCAATCTTAGTATATTGCTAAATGGCCCTTTCGCTGTAATTTGAAATTGTGGAAGAGCAGTGACTATCCTAAAAATCTTGTAGGAACTGAGAAAGATGAATAGTCTACTCTATTTCCTTAGATCTTCAGAACATTAGTAGCATTTTGGCATTGCAGGAAATCTTCATATTGCTTTCATTTTCATTTATCTCCAGTCAGAAGGAACTCAACTGTGAAATGATATCAGAACCCCTAGTGCAAGAGAGTCTCTCTTTCCTGAAGTTTGCTTGGCTGACTTCACTGGGCCATTATCCCTGAAGTGTTTGCAGAGGCCAACAGCTCTTAAGGACTTTAGGCAAGTTTTTATCATATCAGTTAACTTTGAGGAATTTCATTTTATTTTGATTATTGTTTTTGTGTATGTATTATGTTTATTAATTGTATTATAATCTTAATAGCAATTTATGGTATATTAAACTACAAGAAGGAATCTTTTTTTTTTGGTCCTAGATATCCTAACGTCTAGAATAGCGCCTGGTATGTTGTAAGTACTCACAAATATTCGTTAAATGGGTAAATAGATGAATCGAGTGCTTTTTATACCTGGCACATAATAAGTGCTCAGTAAATGTTAGCTGTTATTTTAAAGTGCAAGTTTTTGGTTAAGCACTTTACAGTGGATACTCACTTAATTCTCCTACCAACCAAGAAAGAGAAATATTGTTATTATTATATTAATTTTACAGATGAGGAAAGGAAGAGCTCAGAGAGTTAACTAATTTGTTCAGGGTCACACACTGGACTGGTAGGTGGCAGAGCTGCGGGTGGAACCCAGCAATGCTTGTCTACTAAGCATGTGCCCTTATTCACAGTGCTCCTCTGCCTTTGCTATTGAAGTATAAACAATCAAAGCCCTATGCCCTTTTATCATTGCCTGGCAGCTCCTCAACTGCCGGATGTTACGATTTAAACAGAAGACGAGTGCCGTTGTGTCTGAACCACCTCTCCTTGCTTGGCAGCAGACGGTCCTTTGAAGTGGAGATATTCAGGAAATAGAAAAAGGAAACTTCAGACTGCTTGAATTTCATATGAAAAGTTGTCAGTTAGTGTTATTGATCCACCCCACATTAGGAACTGGTAAAGGGTTTGTTTTAACTTGCTTTTCTCCTGATGTTTAGAAGTTTTGCTGGGAGTTACAGAATTGAGAGTCTGCTTAAACTCAGCCTAATCCTCCTGATGTGTTACTTTAAGAATTTATACTAATGCTCCCTTCTAATAATAATAGCTATTCCCAAAGGGTGAAAGAGGAAACTTAATGTGGTGGCTTATTCCAGGAGGAAAGAACAAACACCTTTTCTGAGAGTCAAGAAAAACATGAAAACAAAAATCAGTGCTGACTTGTGTTTTAGAGTTTCTTGGAGCTACTCCTATGCTAATAAGTCTTAGTGACTAATTATAGCCAAAAAGAATAGGTGATATGTGCAGATTTGAAGAAATTAGGCCAGTCATTTAAAAAATATATGAGGCTATTGGCAAATGAGATTTTTTAATAAAAATTGAGAACAGTTTCTGTCACAAATAATGATCTGTCTAGAAGGATGATTGGAAATTTGTGGTTAGTAGAAGAATTTTTTAAAAGTTGAAAGTTTTAAGGACATTCAGCAAGGCCAGATCTAGCCAGTATTCCTTGAGTAATGTAGATTTTCTGGGACATGTGTTTCCCAACTTCATAGACAACTGGAGTGAAGTTATAGTGAGGGCTGCATGGCTGAAGAAAAACAGTGTTTAGCAGTTACCAAGATAAAAAAAAGCTAAGCTGGGGGATGTTTCCCTATGTTAATTGCTTTATCTCAGTTCATTTCCCAGTAGTGAACATTATTGTAAGTCTAGCAGGCCTCCATTCCTTTAATTTTTATTATTTTTGTTGTTATTGTTATTTTAATTTTTAAAGCTGTCTGGATGTGGCTATTTGGCATGCAGCCTGAGCTAACCAGTATAGCTTATATCCTCCAGGCCACAGGCATCGATTTAGGAATAGGTACATGACCCAGGTTGAGCCAGTGGAATCAGGGTCCAGGACTTTTGTCTAATTTCTTGGGTGAGAGAAGCTCTTCTTTTCTGCTTTGGTCAAGAAGAAAAGAATGTGTAAATCTGAGGCTGCTGGCAGCCATTTTGTCCTCTCTGTTGTCACCATGATAGGAGTGGATTCCTGGAGGTGGAAACAACACAGAGGGAAGCAGAACCAGGACTGGGAAGAGACTGGGTCCTGGTGACATGGTTTCAGCCCTTAGATCTAGCTGTGTTCAAAATCATCCTTGTCCTTTGACTCTTAAGTCCCACAAGCCAATAAATGCCCCCACACCACTTTTTAAAAAATCTATTTGACTTGGTCTCTTCCTTGCAACCAAAGCATACTAACTGCTTTGTTGAGATAACTTAATTTAATTGACCTTTACCAGCTCCCCAACTAAAGATTCATACACATACTTACACACTAAGGCTACTTGCAGTGGACTTTATAGCACAATCCTGATCATATGTAAATCTTCTACTGCTAGGTTTCCAATTAGATATATTATTTCATCTGAATATTTGAGGGTAGGTTTTATTTGTTTAGAGAGGGAGAGCGGTGGGGTAGGGGCAGAGGGAGAGAGAGAGAATCTTAAGCAGGCTCCACACCCAGTGCAGAGCCCGACGGGGAGGGGGGCGGGGGGGGGGGCTCGATCTCACAACCTCGAGATCATTGACCTGAGCTGAAATCAAGAGAGCTTAACTGACTGAACCACCCAGGCACCCCAGGGGTAGGTGTTTTGTTTGGAAAAATGACATGGTGCCTTGGTAATAGTGTCCTGATGTAACTTGTACTCTTACTTAATACAGTCTTTATTTTTGGGTCTCAGACAAAACTAGGGTGTTCTTTTTTTAAATTTTTTATTACTTTTTAAAAATATTTTTATTTGTTTATTAGAGAGAGAGAGATAGAGAGAACAAGTGGTGGGGAGGAGGTGGGGGGCGAGAGAGAGAGAGAGAGAGAGAGAGAGAGAGAGAGAGAAGCAGACTCCCTGCTGAGCAGCAAACCCAATGTGGGGCTCGATCCCAGGACCCAGAGATCATGACCTGAGCCGAAGGCAGCTGCTTAACCAACTGAGCCACCCAGGTGCCCCGAATGTCGGATGTTCTTATGTCCTATCCTCGGGCCTATCATACCTTTGTAGATAGTAAGTGTTATGGACTAAATGTGTGCCCCCCAAATTCATATATTGGAATCCTAACCTGCAGTATGATGGTATTAGAAGGTATGGCCTTTGGGAGGTGATTAAATAATGAGGGTAGAGCCCTCATGAATGGGATTAAAGCACTTATAACAGAGACAGCAGACATCTCTCTTACCCCTTCTGCCATGTGAGGACACAGTAAGAAGACAGTCTTCTGTTAACCAGGAAGTGCAGACACTGAACCTGCCTGCTGGCACCTTGATCTTGGACTTCCCAGCCCCCAGAACTGTGAGAAATAAATGATTGTTGTTGAAGCCACATAATATATGGCATTTTTGTTATAGCAACCCAAGTGGACTAAGACAGTAAGAAATCCATAAATACATGAATAATTTTTCATTTGTTCCTGTTAATTAAAATATGACTTAGTTTCTTCTCTCTGGGAAGAAACATATTATTAGTGAAGCAAAATTCAATGTCAGCACTGTCAGAATATTTTTTCTGTTTGTGCTTTGATGTAAATAAAAGATAGGAAACTTAGTATTTTCTTATTCCTTAGTCAAAGATTGTTTATTAGGATTTATACCCTGCATACTTTATTTTGTCTTTGAAAATATATTTAATTTAAAATACTTTAATAAGTTTATATTTAAAAAGTTATACTTTTTTTTTTTTTATTAGTTAGGCTTCAATGATAGAAGCAGAACCATTATGGGATATGAGAGAAGGGATTTATTAGAGGAGTTAGAACTTACAGAATTGTGGGAGGAGCTGGAAAAGAGAAGGTCCGAAAAGGAAATTGAAGGATCAGGGGAAAAAAAAAAAAATCATCAACCAGTTAATATGAAAATCCAATGATGTCCAGCTGCCAAAGTAAGACTGTGAAGGGACGGTTCGTGGAAGAACCTATGGGTTGCTGAAACTCTGGGTAGCTAGTGCCTCTGTGCATCTGCTGCCAAACGTCTGTGGGTGGGCCTGGGGCAGCTGTCGAGAGGAAGTATATGTGGGACTGAGGACAGCCAGGGCAAACTGGAACCTCCTGCCAACTCTGCAGCAATATATTCTTGCATTTCACCACAGTGGCCTTCAGAGAATCATGGGTAAACCTCACTTCCACTTTCTGCTTGCAAATGTTCCTCTTTAAGCCAGCTCCAATCTGGAAACATATAGGGAAGGGAATTTAGGGAAGCATAATTTCTAGCTTTATCACTGTATTTGCTCTTCACACTTTAATTTATGATTGATTTGGATTTGAGTTAATTGAAGTGTTGTACAAAAGGTGGTTATAGTAAGGAAACACTGATACAAAGAAATCGCATAATGGTTAAGGGCAGGGGCTTAGAGCTAGATGGACCTAAGTTTAAAGTCCTAGCCTCAGCATTTTCTAGTTGGACAACTAAAAAAAATTTTCTCTAAGCTTTAGTTGCCTCATCTGTGAAAGGGAAATGCTAATCAGACCTACCACATAGAGTTGATGAAAGAATTAAACAGATGTGTTGGACTTAACATAGTGAATGGCGAATTGCAAGCGTGTATGAGTTTTTGTTATTTCAAAACAAAATTTCAAATTTCGTAGAGGAGCTGCTGAAGGCAAGAGTTTTAAATGACAGTAGTCAATTTGGATGTGGATTCTTCTCAGTACAATCCTACTCTCTCACAGTCTTAATTTACTGATTATTCTTGTTCATTTTGGATTTCACAGAAACAGCATATGTGTGCTTACCTCATGATAAGCCTCATAGGTTTTGTGTTTTCCAAGTAAGCTTTTATTCATTTTTGTCTTGTACTAATAATTCTTCTCTGAGGTATGATAGTTTAATACTTTAATCAGTTTCAGCCAGTTTGGGTAGCTTTTTTCAACCCCTCTCATGTACATATGAACGTCATATAGTTCTTCCTTTTTGTGTTTCTGATTGGCCTGTTGCATAAATTTTAATTGTCTTGGCCACAATTGGTAACAGTCCCTTGTATGATAGAAACAAGTCTGTAACACCATGGTGGTATTTTGGCTTTATTAGATTTTCTGCTAAACTGCCATTTCTTTCTTCTTCATAACAGCTAATAGGTTTTCTCAAGTCAGTTCCTACTTAGATACACTAAACTATACCATCAACATTGCCACAGTTGGGGAGAACATCCATTTAGTTCATATAGTTGCTATTTTAAGTTATTAAAGTAAAATTTAAGATAAGGGGCTAGGAAATGGCCATATCTCATATTGTGATGGTTGAGATTTTATTCATCTGAGACTTTCCCTACATGTTTTATTTTAAAACACATTTTCTTGATAATGAAATAGAAGTAAGTTATAGAAGGAAATTGGAAACTACAGAAAAATACAAAGAACAAAGTAAAATCACTTATAATCTTACAACTTGGAGAAAACTTGTTGATATTTTGCTGCTTTTGTTTCATTTTCAGACTTCTGTTTTCATGTATAAAAGTTGATCATGCTGTTTGTATGTATACATACAGGTACACAAAAACTCACATTACTGTTATTTAGTTTGGCATCCTACTTCATAATATATCGTGATTGCTCCATGTTAGTAAAAATTCTTCATTCCCTGTTTTTACTATTTATGTCACTGTTGCATATAAACATATGTAAAACTCCCTTCATAAGGCCTGGGACATAGTTAGCACTCTCATGGTAACTGTTATGCATATCTCTGTATCTAGAATTGCCTTTATTTGTGTAAATTCTTTGGACTTAGAATTACAAACATTTTAGTATTCTTAACACAAGTTGTCAACTTTTTTTTAAAAAAAAAAGTCTTTCTTTTTACACTATAACCAGGAATTGATGAATATTTTTAGAAAGTTTATTCTCTTTTTACAAGGAACAAATGTTTCTTTCCCTCTATGTATTATTTAAAATGTCTGGTTTTTTTTTATGTTAACGGTAATATGGTCTGCCAGAACATGCTGTTATGAGCTTCACAAATGATTGTGTGCCTATACTTTTCTCCTCGTACTTCTTAGTTTTTATTTCACATATCACATCAAATGACATTAAAAAGGAGAGAGGGAAATGAGCCATAAGTGACTCTTAATGACAGAGAACAAACTGAGGGTTGATGGAGGGAGGAGGGTAGGAGATGGGCTAGGTGGGTGGTGGATATTAAGGAGCGCACCTGTTGTTATGAGCACTGGGTGTTTGTATGTAAGTGACAAATCACTAAATTCTGTTCCTGAAACCAGTATTGCACTATATGTTAACTAACAAAATTTAAATTAAAAAAAGGTAAACGCTAAAGAGCTGCTACCAAATGTCATATCCACAAACAGTTAAAAAAAAAAGTATATATCCCTTCCTTGTGGATTAGATTTTTAAATGACCATTTTTCCTACTTAATTTGAATCTTAAATGTGACTTTATCTAAGATTAATATGCTGCTCTTGGTGTTTTTTGTTTCTGTTTGTGGTTTTTTTTTTTTTTTTTGGTTTGATTTCCTTTCCCATAAGGCTTTACTTCTAACCCATTTTAATCGTTCTAATTTTATTGTTTCTTTTGTAAGCAATATGTAGTGCCTTTATTATTTAATTGAGAAATTTATAGTTTTCACATTTGTGATCTGAAGTGTTTGATCTGTTTTCATTTTATGATTTACCTTTCCTTACTATGACTAGTATTTTTTACTTTTTTGACTTTTTCTATAGACGGCCTATGTTTTATTTGCTTTCTTTTCCCTCTTTCAGTGATTAGGAGACATACAAGATGTTCACTGTGTTTTTAAAGACAACTTTCCAGCTACATTTCAAATCTTTAACAAAGCATTTTTTTAATGTCTCTATGTCACTGCCTTTGGAGGTTTAGGAGAGCCTAACCTTCCATCCCTTTTTCTCTCCCAAGTTCTAGAGAATTGATAACAGGCACAAGGAGCCAAGTGGGTCAGTAATGCCTAAAGTACATAGCTCTTTGACTATATTGTGTGAGAGTTTAATTCCAGGGAATTCAGTGGTAGAAAAATGAATCTATTCCTGCTTGTTTCATCAGGGAAAAATTTGTAATGTATTAAATAGTTTATGAAATTATCAGAAAGACTGAAGAAACAGACTCTAGATTGAACTTAAGAGAGCAACTCCTAGGCTATAGTCCAGAATCAGGCCACCTAGGAAGCTTCTATTTCTTTTATAATCACGAAGCATGCAGCTCCAGAGTGATCCTCTCATAGCCATGATCAGGAAACTGCTTCTATTGCTGCTGACTATACAACTATGTCTCACTTTTCACAAAATGGGCCAGCAAAATGGATGGCTCATGAAGCTAGGGACTGGACTGCAAATGTTGTCCCAGAACACCAAGGGCCTCCATGATTTTGCTTGTTAGCAGAAATAGCAGCAGCAGCTGGAGAAGATGGCTTCTGCAACACTAGTGCTTTTTCACATCTCTGGTGAGTGTATTTGATAGTCCAAACCTAAATCATACCTGGAAACTCGAGCTGCAGAGGAGCGTATGAATTATTTAGTTTTGTAGTCTCAACTTTACAGGAGTATTCTGTGCAAGGAGGACAGAATCGATGCCCAAAGTCAAATCTCTTATCTACAACAGGATTATAGCTGAAAAAAACTGAGACTATCTCCCAGAAATGAATTTATCCATTCCGTCACAAGCACAGATGTACTGCATACATCCTTTTCCCAAGCCTCGAGGTTCGTACTGGCGGTCTACCACTTGAGTCCAGGAAGAAGAGGAGAGCATGATCCACATGATCAGGCAGTTAAAGCAGAGTCAGAGAGGAGGATCAGAGAGAATGGGTGGAGTCCATTTATTGCTTTGAGGCACAATGAATTGTCCCACAGCCTTCCCTGGAAAGATGATATTGAGCTGAAGCAGGAATATGGTTTTTGTAGTTTGAGATGGGAACGTGAAAGTGAAGGAAAAGTGTTCTACCAACGTAACTGCCCTTGGTCTTTTAAAAAATAATGGTAAAATAGTGGTACGTTTTCTGAACATATAAATCCCCTCTGTAGTTGAAAATGTCACTCACATGTGAATGACAACTTGGCAGAGTTACATTCTTGGGTTATAGCCTTTTCTCCCTAAAAATGACATTGTTTGGTTGCTAAGTGTTTTAAAGAAAAAAACCTCAGGCCAGACTAATATTCCTTGGTAGAGAAGCCATTTTGTTTGTTTTTTCTGCCTAGAGCTTTATGGACTTTGTTTTAGCCTGTTAATTGGGCACATTAACAGAATATGTGGATATTTGTTCTGTTGGTTGAGATTTACTTGGAAAATTATTGGGCTTTTATACTAAGTTATAAGATCTTTTATCAGATTAGACAAGTTTTCTTCAATTCTGTCTCTGTTTCTGTTATATGTTTTCTGGTTACAACTTGGGTAAAAACTAATTCTTAATTTGTTTGTTTTCCATTGATTGGGCTCCACATCTATCATATTTTCATTGTTTTCTCTTTCTTGTCATTTTTATGAGTTTCAAATCATCTCCTTTTTGATCAAGTCTGTAGTCAATACAGTTTTCTGTATTTCTAATTCATTTTCCGTTTGATGCCAGGAACCCTCATCTGAAGCGAGTGGGTAGATATTCCCTGTCTGACGATGACGCAATGACATTGAGTGTGTCTGTTACATAAAAATTTCTTTTCCCACATCACCTGAAGCTGAATTGGTCAAGACCATCCATCATGTATCACCAGAGCTTTCCTGGCTTCTGCCTCCTGGAGATAGCACTTCTTGGGGTCAGTGTCACCTACAGGGTTTTCATTTGTGGCCAAATTTCTTGTTGAAAATTTGGCTCCTCAGCATGCAAAGAAAGACAAGTACTCACTGGAGCTGCCTTAGTAAGTACTCCTTTGAGGTAGAGGAATAGTTCTCCAGTTTTCAGGTAAATAATGTTTCGTGTTTCATGAAGTGGGAGATAATGCCTGGAGAACAAATAAATAGCCTTTTGTCCCTGTTTCAGGCAGATATAAATTGTCCATTTCTAATGGCTAAGTTGACATAAGACAACCTGTATTTCCCAGTCTAGTTCCATTGACTTGATGACTAATGAAGATTCTTCTATGAAGTTGGTCCTAGCTTTCAGTGCTGCTATGTATAGTCTTTGTCTCTGCCTTCAGGGAGATAATTGAGTGGGAATTTGGATTACCCTATTTCAGGAACTTGTGACCAAGAGATTCTGTATTAACTGAAAGCTAGTAGTACTATGATACAGGCTTTAAAGATGTGATAATACTCAGAATCCGTTCTGCAGTCAAACAGTTTAGTTCATAGGCAGTTCTTGAGATGAAAGTTGGTCTTAGAGAGTATCTCTGAAAATAGAAGTTTATAATTTGGGAAAAATGAGGTGTTTCTAATATTGGGATTAATCTTATTTTTTGCTCTTTGGATATTATACTTGCAAAATTATACTTACATAGATAGGCTGGTAGAGACTGACAAAAAGCTTTTTGAAATGTATAATGTCATTGAATTCTAACTATGGAAATCTTAGAACTTATAAAATATGAGAAAACTGATGCTAGAACTGGATAGGAGAGTGAGTTGCTTGTCTAAATGAAGAGTTGCATTTGACTTGTATAAGAGACTTATGATTATGTGGTAGTCCCTATGCACATGTGTCCATGTAAGTTTAAAATTTAATTAATTATTGAAAAAATTAAAAATTTAGTTTCTCAGTCACATTAGCTACATTTCAGGTGCTCAATAGCCATATGTGGTTAGTGGTTACTATATTGGACTGCATAGATACAGAACATTTTTGTCATTACAGGAGGTTTTATTGGACAGTGCTGTACTGTATAACAATGTCTTTAAATCTGCATTTGCTGATGAACTCAAATGCTATTGGTTTTTAATGCAATGTATTTTGGGAGGAGTATTTAAAAGTATCTAAGATTATGGACTCTTGGTTTTAGCTTGGTGTGTTTTTTAAATAATCTTCTAATTTTTGAATAAATAAAATATTTATTTTAATATATTTAAAAATTTACAGAAAAGTTGCAAAGTTGTTATAAAGACTTGCCATATAACCCTTTTTAAAAATTTTTCAGTGAAGTCAGTAGGTAAGAGAATATTTATCTAGTCAGACTATTCACATTTAAACTGATTATTAATATAGTTGGATTAATATCTATCATGTTTGTAACTATTTTCTTGCATTTTTCTCTGTTTCCTCTCCCTCCCTCTTTTTCCTGCATTTTCTGGTTTTAATTGAACATTTTATACAATTTCATTTTATCTCCTCTTTTAGCATATCAATAATTTCTTTTAAAAAACTTTAGTACTTGTCTTACTGTTTATGGTACATGTTTTTAAACTAATCTAAGGCTGTCTTCAAATAACACTCTGTCATTTCATATGGAGTACAGTTACCTTAGAATATTCCTAATTCCTTCTGTTTGCTGTGGCATTGCTGTCATTCATTTCATTTATTCATATGTTGTAATCAGTAATCACTCAGTACACTATTATTGCTGTAAAGAAAGAGATCTTTAAGGTCAATTAAGTATAAGAAAAAATAAAAGATTTTATTTTACTTTAATTCATTTCTTCTCTAAAATGCTTCCTTTCTTTGTGTAGATCTTGACATGTCATTTCTTTCTCCCCGAATAACTTCTTTTAGCATTTCTTTTAGGGCTGGTCTGCTTGTGATGAATTCCCTCACATTTTGTTTGTCTGAGAAGGTCTTTATGTCTTTTTTGAAGGATAATTTTGCTGGATATAGAATTCTATGTTGGTGGTTTCTTTCAACACTTTAATTCATTCTACTTTCCTCTTACTTGCTGGTTTCTGACAGAAGCCTGTTGTAATTCTTATCCTTTATTACTCCATAGGTTAAGACACCCCTCCCCCCATTCCTTCTGGTTTCCTTCAAGATTTTCTCTTTGTCTTTGGTTTTCTGTAGTTGGAATATAATATGCTGAGGTGTCCTTTTTTTGTGGCATTTATCCTGCTTGGTGTTCTCTCAGCCTCCTGTATCTGTGTTTTGGTGTCTGTCATTAAATTTTTGGAAGTTCTCAGCCATTATTACCTCAAATATTTTTCTGCTTTGTTCTCTTTTTTCTCTTTCTGGTATTTTAATTATGCATATATTATACCTTTGATATTGTTCCCTAATTCTTTCATGTCTTGTTGTTTTCTTCTTTTCTCTTTGTATTTCAGTTTGGGAAGTTTCTGTTAACCTATCTTCAAGTTTTGTGATGGTGGTAAGGTCTGGGGAAAGGGAGCATTCCATAATCTCAGTCTTTTTGAAGGTGAGTGTCTTGGGGCCTTCCAGTGTTTTTCTAGTATAAGGGAGAACTTGTCCACTACCCCCTTCTCTGGATGAGATGTTTCTAGTCTATATCCTTGAAGTCCTGACCCCTATTAACTATGGCTTGTTTCCCCACCTTAAGTGAAACAGGAAGGGTCGAGCTGGCTGGAAGGTCTGGGCTGAAGAGGCTTTTGCTTTGCCTCACTGGAATAAGGTTTTAGAAATGAGTTATGAAAAGCCCCTTTCCTTGGAGAGCAGGTCTATTTTATAAAGAAGGCTTTGTGGTTGGTTACTCTTCCTCTCTCACTGCCCAAGCCAGGAGGGGATCTTTCATGAATCCTTACTGTGAGAGTCTGGTGGTATTCCTGGAGAGAAAGCCTATGAAAGTGTGGGGAATTTCTTATTCTCCCACTAGTTCCCACTCAGTCTCCAGCAATTCTTCAAAATTACCATGTAAATATTCCTACCAGTTTGTAGCTTCAGTGGCTTCTGATCTAGGAACAGATCTCAGTTGCTTTATATCTTTGGATGTGCCTGTCACTCTGGGTTTTGGGGTGGTTTGCTCTGTAACTTTAGTCCTCCGAAGGGTCCAAGAAAAGTTACTGGTCTTCAGTTTGTTCAGTTTTTTATTGTTGTAAGGATGAGAGTGACCACTTTCAAGCTTTTTGCATGTCAGAAGTGAAAACAGAAGTCCTCTGCTGAATTCCTCTGAAATCTTATCTCGCCAACTTTTCTAGAATATTTTAAAATTTTTTGTTGTCTTTGTCAAGTCAATAGATAGGAGAACCAATCTTTACCCAGTTATGGTGTGGTCAGTATTTTTGTATCCTGTATATAACATCTTTAGGTATAATTAGAGGATGAAACCACTAAGAGTATATGAATAGTGCTTTAAGTTTTTTAGCACTCATTAATTATGGATATCTGGAAGCCATCGTCTCTAGATTAATTATAGATTCTGGAAACACTCATCCTTCTACTTTATGATTCTGTTTATTCATGTGTGTAGTGAGCACATTATGTGATATTTCCTCAGTTTATCAGCTGCTTATCAAAGGAGAACTTTCTCCTCCCTACCCCTTACACACAGGGAAGGGCCCTATCGGTCAGGTATGTATCTTGTGATGTTGTCTTCTGGGTCATAGTTACATTAGATGAAAAAAGCTGAGCCAGTTGGGTTCTTTCTCCTACTAATTAAGAACTGGGATTGAGAGATACCTAAACTCCATAGGTTGGTCAATTGACTTAAAGATAAGTAAACAGTTGTCAGGCAGATGTCATCTGCTGTGTACATGCAGAATCTGAGAAATGTATTCAGTGAAGAAGTGGACATTCTGGGAGAAGCAGATGTGTGAAATCATATAGCCTGAGATAGAGATATAGAGGGTAAGAGCCTTGGGTATCAATAACACTCTATGTCTGTCTTGGGCTCTGTGTAATATTCCTATTTTTTTATAATAAATTTGCCACTATTGCCTAAACTAGCTTGAAAGCATATTTTTTACTTATTTCCAGGGGTTATTGAAGAGACAGTGATAAGGAGAACCAGAATGAATTTCAGAGAAGGAAGGAAACTTTCATATTTGTTTGAAAATTACCCTTTAGAAGTGCAAAGGCACCCAATCATGTCTGAATGTTTGTATTAATTATTAAATAACACTGGTCCTTTGGAATAAAGATATAAGTAAAAGTTTTATATTATTCCATGTGGCCTGTTCAGTATTTTAAGATTAAGATGGCAATCCTCCAAGAGGCGGGGCTTCAGTGTGGTGGCAGGTGTTGGACACCTCTCCCATGCCCCTGAGCTTTGGGGTTGAGATGGAGGGAAGGCAGCAGACGCCAGAAAACCACTGATGTGGCCCCTGCAGCTGGAGCTGGACAGGAGGAAGCACTGCAAAGTTATTTTTTCACTATCTTTCAACCTCCCTGATATTTGATAAGAGGAAATAAAGAAGTAATACATTGAGCCAAAGCTCCTTAATAGCATGTCATACAGAGGAGGAAAAGATGGTGGAGGGGTAGGGGACCCTATTCCAACTGGTCCCCTGAATTGAGCTGGATATCTACCAGACCGCTCTGAACACCCATGAAATCAGCCTGAGATGTAAGAAGATATATCTGGATCTCTACAAACAGAATATCACAGGCGGTTGGTTTTGAGGTATGAAGTGGGGAGCTGTGATTCTGCGAGCAGGTATTGGAAGATAAACGGAAAGGGGGGGGGAGCCTTTGGGATCCTGCACTGCCAGTGAGCGAAAGCCTCCGTGCTGGGGACAGGGCACAGACTTGCAGAACTGTAGCGGTGGGGAAAGGACTTTAGGGCAGCCCCCTGGACTGAACCTGGAGCGGTGGGGCCTTGTGTGTGAACTGGGGGTGGCTGGCGGTTTTAGAAGCGCAAAGGGCAGAGACATGTCCTGACCTGGAGGCGAGGACTGGCAGTGCTGCTGAGGGGTGCACAACCCAGGAGGCTGCAGTTTTTAGCAGCCCAGACAAAAATGGAGATAGTGTGGCCTGGAGAGCTCACTGAAGAACAGACTGTGATGTCTCTGTTCTGAGGCAGAGGGTTGGAAATGGTCTCTTCTGCTCTGACTCTTGGAAAAGACGTGGAAAGCTGCCAGGGAAAGCCATCAGAGAAGAAAAGCCCCCCAAAACCAGTTTTCACTGAGCCCATCCCCCCTCCAGGGGGCAGGGCAGCTCTGCCCAAACAGGGTTGCCTGAGTAACAGCGTGGCAGGCCCCTCCCCCAGAAGACAGGCTGAGAGAACAAGAGGCCAACAACCAACAAAACAGTTGCATCTTGCTTGGGTTGTGGTCAATAATTTGGACTCTGTACACTCCCTCAACCACCCCTTAACAGAATGACTAGGAGGAACCCCCAAAATAGGAAAGACTCAGAGACTGTGACTTCTGCCACAGATTTACAAATGGATACAGATATAACCAAGATGTTGGAAATGGACTTCAGGGTAACAGTTATGAAGACGATAGCTAGAATGGAGAAATCGATTAATGGCAACATAGAGTCTCTAAGGGCAGAAATGAAAGCTGAACTTGCAGAACTTAAAAATGCTATCAACGAGATCCAATCTAATCTAGATACTCTAACAGCTAGGGTAAACGAGGCAGAAGAACAAATTAGTGATCTAGAAGACCAATTGATAGAAAAGAAGGAAAAAGAGGAGGCCTGGGAGAAACAGCTCAAAATCCATGAAAACAGAATTAGAGAAATAAGTGACGCCATGAAACGTTCCAATGTCAGAATTATTGGGATCCCTGAGGGGGTGGAGAGAGAGGACTAGAAGATATATTTGAGCAAATCGTAGCTGAGAACTTCCCTAATCTGGGGAATGAAACAAACATTCGTGTCCTAGAAGCAGAGAGGACCCCTCCCAAGATCAAGGAAAACAGACCAACGCCCCGGCATGTAATAGTAAAACTCACAAATCTTAGAACCAAGGAAACCATCTTAAGGGCAGTTAGTGGGAAGAGATTCTTATGTACAGAGAGAGGAACATCAGAATAATGTCAGACCTATCCAGAGAGATCTGGCAAGCCAGAAAAGGCTGACAAGACATATTCAGGGTACTAAATGAGAACATGCAGCCAAGAATACTTTATCTGGCATGGCTGTCATTTAGAATGGATGGAGAGATGCAGAGCTTCCAAGACCAGCAGAAACAGAAAGAATATGTGCCCACTAAGCTGGCCTTGCAAGAAATATTAAGGGGGGTTCTATAAAAGGAGAAAGACCCCAAGAGTGATATACAACAGAAATTTACAGAGACAATCTATAGAAACAAGGACTTCACAAGCAACATGATGACAATAAATTCATATCTTTCAATAATCACTCTCAACGTGGACAGCCTGAATGCTCTCATAAAATGGCACAGGGTTGCATATTGGATAAAAAGACAGGACCCATCCATATGCTGTCTACAAGAGACTCATTTTGAACCTAAAGATACATCCAGACTGAAAGTGAAGGGATGGAGATCCATCTTCCATGCCAACGGACCTCAAAAGAAAGCTGGGGTAGCAATTCTTATATCAGACAAATAAGATTTTAAGCTAAAGACTGTAGTCAGAGACACAGAAGGACATTATATCATTCTTAAAGGGTCTATCCAACAAGAAGATCTAACAATTGTAAATATCTACGCCCCCAACATGGGAGCAGCCAACTACATAAGCCAACTGTTAACCAAAAGAGTCATATTGATAATAATACTTTAATTGTAGGAGGCCTCATACTCCACTCTCAGCAATGGACAGATCATCTAAGCAGAAAATCAACAAAGAAACAAGAGCTTTGAATGACACACTGGACCAGATGGACCTCATAGATATATACAGAACATTCCACCCTAAAACAACAGAATACTCATTCTTCTCGAGCGCACATGGAACTTTCTCCAGAATAGACCACATACTGGGTCACAAATCAGGTCTCAACCGATACCAAAAGATTGAGATTATTCCGCGCATATTCTTGGACCACAATGCTTTAAAACTGGAACTCAATCACAAGGAAAAATTTGGAAGAAACTCAAACACTTGGAAGCTAAAGACCACTCTGCTCAAGAATGTTTGGGCCAAGCAGGAAATCAAAGAAGAACTTAAACAATTCATGGAAGCCAATGAGAATGAAAACACATTGGTCCAAAACCTATGGGATACTGCAAAGGCGGTCCTAAGGGGAAAATACATAGCCATCCAAGCCTCACTCAAAAAAATAGAAAAATTCCGAATTCACCAACTAACTTGACACCTTATTAAAGAACTGGAGAAAAAACAACAAACGATGCCTAAGCCATGCATTAGAAGAGAAATAATTAAAATTAGAGCAGAGATCAATGAATTAGAAACCAGAAACACAGTAGATCAGATCAATGAAACTAGAAGCTGGTTCTTTGAAAGAATTTATAAGATTGATAAACCACTGGCCAGACTCATCCAAAAGAAAGAGAAAGGACCCAAATTAATAAAATTATGAATGAAAGGGGACAGATCATGACTAACACTGAGGAAATAGAAACAGTTATTAGAAATTATTATCAACAACTATATGCCAATAAATTAAGCAACCTGGAAGAAATGGATGCCTTCCTGGAAACCTATAAACTCCCAGGACTGAAACAGGAAGAAACTGACAACCTGAGTAGGCCAATAACCAGTAATGAGCTTGATGCAGTGATCAAAAACCTCCCAAAAAATGAGTCCATGGCCTGATGGATTCCCTGGGGAATTCTGCCAAACATTCAAAGAAGAAATAACACCTATTCTACTGAAGCTGTTTCAAAAAATAGAAACAGAAGGAAAGCTTCCAGACTCATTCTATGAGGCCAGCATTACCTTAATCCCCAAACCAGGCAAAGACCCCATCAAAAAGGAGAATTTCAGACCGATAATCCTTGATGAATATGGATTCCAAAATTCTCAACAAAATCCTAGCTAATAGGATCCAAGAATACATTGAAAGGATCATCCACCACAATCAAGTGGGATTTATCCCTGGGATGCAAGGGTGGTTGAACATTCGCAAATCAATCAGTGTGATAGAACACATTAATAAGAGGAGAGAGAAGAACCATATGGTCCTCTCAATTGATGCAGAAAAAGCATTTGACAAAATACAACATCCTTTTCTGATTAAAACTCTCCAGAGCATAGGCATAGAGGGAACATTCCTCAATTTGATAAAATCCATCTATGAAAAACCCACAGTGAATATCATCCTCAATGGGGAAAAGCTGAGAGCCTTTCCCTTATGATCAGGAACATGACAAGGATGCCCACTCTTGCCACTATTGTTCAACATAGTACTAGAAGTCCTAGCAACAGCAATCAGACAACAGAAAGAAATAAAAATAAAATTCAAATTGGCAAAGAAGTCAAATTCTCTCTTCGCAGATGGCATGATACTTTATGTGGAAAATCCAAAAGACTCCACCCCCAAATTACTAGAACTCATCCAGCAATTCAGTAATGTGGCAGGATACAAAATCAATGTACAGAAATCAGTTGCTTTCTTATACACTAACAATGCAACTGTAGAAACAGAAATTAGAGAATCGATTCCACTTACAATAGCACCAAAACTCATAAGATTCCTCAGAATAAACCTAACCAAAGAGGTAAAGGATCTGTACTCTAGGAACTACAGAACACTCATGAAAGAAATTGAAGAAGACACAAAAAGATGGAAAAACATTCCATGCTCATGGATAAAGGAATAAACATTGTTAAAATATCTGTGCTACCCAGAGCAATCTATACCTTCAACGCCATCCCGATCAAAATTCCAATGACATTTTTCAAAGTGCTGAAACAGATAATCCTAAAATTTGTGTGGGATCAGAAAAGACCCTGAATCGCCAAGGAAATGTTGAAAAAGAAAAACAAAGCTGGGGGCATCATGTTGCCTGATTTCAAGCTATATTACAAAGTCGTGATCATCAAGTCAAGCATGGTACTGGAACAGAAACAGACATATAGACCAATGGAACAGAATAGAGAGCCCAGATATGGACTCTCAACTCTATGGTCAAATAATCTTTGACAAAGCAGGAAAAAATATGAAATGGAAAAAAGTCTTTTCAATAAATGGTGCTGGGAAAATTAGACAGCTATATTCAGAAGAATGAAACTTGACCATTCTCTAACACCATACACAAAGATAAACTCAAAGTGGATGAAAGACCTCAATGTGAGACAGGAATCCATCAAAATCCTAGAGGAGAACATAGGCAGTAACCTCTTCGACATCACCCACAGCAACTTCTTTCAAGATACATCTCCAAAAGCTAGTGAAACAAAAGCAAAAATGAACTTTTGGGACTTCATCAAGATAAAAAGCTTCTGGCACAGCAAAGGAAACAGTCAACAAAACAAAGAGGCAACCCACAGAATGGGAGAAGATATTTGCAAATGACACTACAGACAAAGGGCTGATATCCAAGATCTGTAAAGAACTTCTCAAACTCAACACCCAAAAAACAAATATTCAACTCAAAAAATGGGCAGAAGACATGAACAGAGACACTTCTCAAAAGAAGGTGTACAAATGGCTAACAGACACATGAAAAAATGTTCATCATCATTAGCCATCAGGGAAATTCAAATAAAAACCACAATGAGATGCCACCTTACACAAGTTAGAATGGCTAAAATCGACAAGGCAAGAAACAACAAATGTTGGAGAGGTTGTGGAAAAAGTGGACCCCCCTCTTATACTGGTAGGAATGCAAGTTGGTATAGCCACTTTGGAAAACAGTGTGGAGGTGCCTCAAAAAATTAAAAATAGAGCTACCGTATAACCCAGCAATTGCCCTACTGGGTATTTACCCCAAAGACACAGATACAGTGAAAAGAAGGGCCATATGCACCCCAATGTTCATAGCAGCAATGTCAGCAATAGCCAAAGTGTGGAAAGAGCCAAGATGCCCTTCAACAGACGAATGGATAAAGAAGATGTGGGCCATATATACAATGGAATATTACTCATTCATCAGAAAGGATGAATACCCAACTTTTACATCAACATGGATGGGACTGGAGGAGATTATGCTAAGTGAAATAAGTCAAGCAGAGAAAGTCAATTATCATATGGTTTCACTTATTTGTGGAACATAAGGAATAGCATGGAGGACATTAGGAGAAGGGAGGGAAAAATGAAGGGGGGCAAATCGGAGGGGGAGACGAACCATTAGAGACTATGGACTCTGAGAAATAAACTGAGGGTTTTAGAGGGCGGAGGGGTGTGGGGAGGGGTTAGCCTGGTGATGGGTATTAAAGAGGGCACGTATTGCATGGAGCACTGGGTGTTATATGAAAACAATGAATCATGGAACACTACATCAAAAACTAATTATGTACTCAATGGTGACTAACATAATATAATAAAATAAAATTAAAAAAAAAAGATTAAGATGGCAAATTGATTTGCTTCTTTTGGATTCAGTGGTTGATTCTACTTCCTATTTGTAAAGATTTGTTAGTTAATGGATTGCATATTTCTGACTTTTTGACTAAAATTGTTGAATTATGCGTTTCTTTACCCCAAGGAACTTCTTTGCAGTTTGAGTCTATGGACTTTCTAGTTCTGTTGTCCTGAGTAAGGAAGTCATTTAATAGTAAGGTAGATATATAGAATTATGATAGTCTGGAAAAGAAGAACAAATTTGGTTAAAAGATGGGCTGATGGGGGCACCTGGGTGGCTCAGTAGGTTGAGCGACTGCCTTCGGCTCAGGTCATGATCCTGGAGTCCCTGGATCGAGTCCCGCATCGGGCTCCCTGCTCGGCGAGGAGCCTGCTTCTCCCTCTAACCCTCCCCCCTCTCATGTACTCTCTCTCTCTCTCATTCTTGCTCTCTCAAATAAATAAATAAATCTTTAAAAAAAAAAAAAGATGGGCTGATGGAAGAGGCTTTACTGAAGGAAAATTTTTATTGAGGACACTGATTTCTGTTAGTCCAGTTCCTAGGCTTTGTGTATGTATGAAGTTGTCACCCTCCTTTCAGAGTACAGTCATTTAGGCCAATAGGACCATCAGGGATAGGGAGTTTAAGGATAGAGATTCTGTAGCACTAATTCGAGATAGGGTTTGGATAGTTAAGGTCTTCCTCCTGTTTTGGTATATCTTACTTATTTAAATTTCTAAAATAAGATATTAATTATGCATAAGAGAATATAGAAAATATTATCAACCTTGGTTTTAGCAAAGATTTCTTAACTATAACACAAAAAGCACAGAAGAAAAAAATCAATACATTGGATTTATCAATGTTAAGACATTTGCTCTTTAAAAGAGAGTGTTAAAATGAAAAGTGGAGCTACAGACTGGTAGAAAATATTTGTAAAACTAGTCTGACAATATATGACATATGTCCATTGTATGATATATGTCATATAGCCATAAAAGTCACGTATTATTCTTACAACTTAATAAGAAGAAAAATAACCTTTCCAAACAATGCTCAAAAGATTTCAACAGATACTTCCCTGAAGAAGATTTGCAGATGGAAAATGAGCACATGGAAAGATACTCAGGATCATTAGTCCCAGGGAAATGCAAATTAAACCACAGTGAGATAGTATAATACTCACACTAGGATGGCTAAAATTTAAAAGACTGACCATACCAAGTGCTGCAATAATGTGGAGGAACTGAGAGTCTTGTATATTGCTGGTGTAATGTAAAATGCTAGTAATGTATACCACTTTGAGAAATAGTTTGGCAGTTTTTTTTTTTTGAAGTTTAACATACACTTATTATGGCCCACCCATTCCATCTCTATATTTTTACCTCAGAAACATGAAAGCATATGTCCATTTGAAGACTGGTGTGTTGGGGCACCTGGATGGCTTAGTTGGTTAAGTGTCTGTCTTCAGCTCAGGTCATGATCTCAGCGTCCTGGGATCGAGCCCCGAATTGGGCTCCCTGCTCGCAGGAACCTGCTTCTCCCTCTCCTCCCTGCTCATGCTCTCTCTTGCTATCTCTCTCTTTCCCTCTCTCAAATAAATAAAACTTTTTAAAAAGAAAATACTTTAAAAGAGACTGGTATGTGATTATTCATAAAAAGTTTATTGGAAATAGCCCCAGACTGGAAACCATTGAACTGTCCATTAGCAGGTAAATTGATAAACAATATGTAGTGGAATACTGCTCAGCAATAAAGAGGAATGAACTATTGCTACATGCAACAACATGGATGAACCTTAAAATAATTATGTGGAATGAAGAGAGACAGATAAAGTAGTAGAGAATCTATGATTCCATTTATATAAATTCTAGAATGTGCCATCTAATCTGTAGTGATGGAAAACAGATCAGTGCTTGCCTGGGGATAAAATAAGGACCAAGGTGTGAAAGGGAGGTATAATAAAGGGACATGAAGAAACTTTGGGGAGTGATGGAATATTGTGAAAATAAAGGAAACCTCATTTAAAATGGAATAGGGCACCTTTGAAGGGGGGAGTTCTCATGTACTACTACTCACTATAAGAAGCATACCTCAAATTCCCCAACAGGAACACACTTCTTTATGTACCCCAGCAGGAGAAAGGATTTCTTCTTGCTCAACAATAGCCCAGCCAATGAGAACTCTGTGAAACAGCCTCTTCCCAGCTTCTTCCTTTACCCTATAAAAGCAGGCCCCTCTCTTTTGCTCTCCAGACTTGCCTGTGGTTTGCCATAATTTGCTTGTCCTAAATTGTAATTCCTCTGCTATTCCTGAACAAACTAATTTTGCTGATAATATAACTGGATCTTTTATTTTATTAAGGTCAACAGTATGTTTATTGTCTTTGTGTGTGGTGATAGTTTCAAAGGTATATACCTGTGTCAAAACTTAGCATATTGTATACTTCTACTGTGTGCATTTTATTGCATGCCAATTATACTTCAGTAAAGCTTTAAAAAGAAAAAATATTAGGTAAGTTCAGCTAAAAGTAAGTGAATAAGATAGGCATAAATTTGATATATAAGATGCTCAACATTAGTCATTAGAGAAATGCAAATCAAAACCACACTGAAATAGGACTTCACATCCATTAGGATACCTCTTATAAAAAAAAAGCTAAAACTCAACAACCCAGAAGATAAGAAGTATTTAGTGAGGATGTGGAGAAAATGGAACTCTTGTATATTTGTTGTTAGGAATATAAAATGGTGCAGATACTATGGAAAATAGTATTGAGGTTCCTGAGTAAATTAAACAATTATCATATGCTCTAACAATTCCACTTATGGGTGGATACACAAAAGAATTGAAAGTAAGGACTTGAAAGGGTGCCTGGCTGGCTCAGTTGGAATAGCATGCAACTCTTGATCTCAGGGTTGTGAGTTTGAGCACATGTGAGTTCTACCCCTATGGTAGAGATTACTAAAATAAATAAATAAACCTTAAAAAATAAGTATTAAAAAAGAAAGTAAGGAGTTGAACAGATATTTGTATACCAGTGTTTATGGCAAAATTATTCATAATAGCCAAAAGGTAGAAACAATCCAAATGTCAATTAAAGGATGAATGGATAAGCATAATGTGTTATATATACATATACCAGTTTTCTAGAGCATTTTGCTAGTTTTTGATGAAGGATAAAAAATATGATTGTAATTGTGGTTGATATAAGTGTAGGAAAGGAAAGAAAGTTTTCTGATACCCTCTTAAGTTCAGTAAATGAGGCTTGTGAATTAAACCAACAAATGAAAATTTCATGGGAGAAAAAAGGTGGTTATGCATGCATATAGGAGTGTCATAGAAAAGAAGTAAAAACTCTCAAAACATGATTAGGCCCAGGACTTATATACCATTTTAATACAGGGAGATGAATTGTGGAAAAGTGACAAGACAAAGGAAAAAGGATTTGGGATTCTAGGGACAGTAAATTGTGGGAAGGCAAATACATGGAGGAAACTAATGAAAGGTAAGAGTTATTTTAATAACGTTTGTTTATGCAGACTCAAGGCAGTGCTATCACCAGAATGAGTCATGTCTTCCTTCTTGTAAGGGAAAGGCAGGGGGAGGACACCTTTACAAAGGGAAGTTTATGCCCTGTTTTTAGGCAGAAAGGGGGAGGCAGAGAGTTCTTCTATCTGCTCTTTCTTAATTGCCTTCAGCTCAAAATAATCATGCCAAAGTGGCATATTTGGGGGGGCATATTCTGATCCCCTTCATAATAAAGAGAATGTGTTCTCTTCTTTCTAGGTTATTTTTTTCTTATATTTTTAACAGAAACTAACTTGGGATTATCCATAATTTAAGGACTATTTAAGATAGCTGTATGTAATTTGCTTGGATATTGGTCTCCTGATGTGTAACTTAAATCCTTCTTTGTCATCATTTACTTGAGAGTTTTCAAATTTCTCAATTTGTGTGTGTTAGAGAATGTGAATTTATCCTTTATCACCCCTTGGGTGGCAGGCAGCTTTGCTACCTCATGTGGCTAGGTGGTTTCACAGTGGTGGCAGGGATAATTCTCAGGAAGTAAACATGAAGCATGGTAAAGTCAGAGTTTAGAAAGGTTACTCCTACAGGTGGTCTTCTGGGAAGGCTGCATTTTTCTTCTTTCCAAAAGCTAGGGTTTCTGGAGAGAGAATCTCTTCCATCCTGCAGAAAATGAGAAATCAGAGAGATATGCTTGTCAAATCAGTGGTTGGCTGGGGCGAATCCACAACCTGAAATTCCTTACTGGGAAGATGGCCTTGGAATATGTGAACTTGATTCAGGAGGCATTCAACAGTCAGGGACAGTGAAGTAGCATGGCAACTGAGTTGAACAGCATGGGAATAGCTTAGAAGGAAAGAGCAGTGGCAGCAAGGAAAGCAGCAACCAGATCGCAGATCCATGAGTGCATATGCAAGCAATAAGGGAGAGGTGTTGCTGATTAGAACTGGACATTTATAGGGGAAAAGGAAAGCAAGTCACAGGACTTATGGTTGAAAAAGCAAAGACTCTGTATTGTAAAAAAATGTTACATTTCTCTGAAAGCGCTTGTAAACCTTCTTTAATCATAGAAAAGAAGGAATGGAAGACGAAGAGTTATCTGATAAAGAGGGGGGATTGAACCCATGACTTTGTAGTATCCAATTTATAACATTTCCTTTTCTTGAGGAGGGCTTGGGAGGTCAAAGGTAAATTCAAATTGTATAATATATTTGCTACTAGGTTAAAGTATCCTGAACCTTTTAATAATGTCATTCAGTCATCCATGAAAATTTTATTTTCACACAAAGGATTATATTCATGTTACAAGTTGGTGTTCAAGGGTCCTAACAAAGCAACGATTGTACAAAGTTATCCTTTACCCTGTAGCCCTTGTTATTTGTTTAGCCCAGGCTCTCATGGTCTGTCTCTATTTGAGTTACCGGATTAGTGGTCCATAGAAGTGTAGAGGGATGTGCGTTTATCTTGTTTTTATAAGGAAAATAGCCATGATAAATAATCTATTACAAACTTCTTTTGATACTTTGTACCAAATTAGCAACTTTGAAAGTTGTCTTACCTGGATATTTGTTAGTGAAGGGGACACAGGTACTGGAATCGAGATTCCTGATGAGTGTTAAGTTTGCCTGTCCTTGAAGAGCTTGTGGATCTACTTTATACCATATGGTCTCTGAAAATACAATGATATCCAGTGTATGTGAAGGATATTTCCAAAATGATTTGGCTCGTAAAACTGTCAGTTGATTTCATACATCTAATTGGAGCGTTTTCCATCTAAAGTGGGACAGTTTCCAGAAGTGTCTCTCTGGTTTATTTACATTGCATATTCCCATAAAGCAGCAGGTTTGCAATAAAGCATTTGACACCCCCATGGTATTTTGGAAAAACAATATACAATCTGGCACGAGTTAGCACCAGTGTGAAATGGCAGGCTGGGGGGATATCTTAAACGGCAGCAACTTTCAAGACTAAATTAAGTGTCATCTTAAGGAGTCTGCTGTTAATGCAATTTAAATTACTCACCTGAAATTAATATTCTGCTGAGGGAAATAAAGCAATTTAAGGGATCACATAATTTCCGATTACTTTAATGACATTATGTGGTCATGGACTGCTCCCTTATCTAATATAGTAACATTCTAGTTTCTTTTTAACACTAAACACATTTTTCCATTTTAATTACTTGCCTTCTGGAAAAAAAAAAAAAGATCCACTCATTCCCTGCAGTTGGTTAACAATTTGAGATTTATGCTTTGCTTCATTAGAATTAGGTAAACATGACCTTGACATACTTACTATTGTACCTAATACTCATTCCTATAGAGGAAAGTGGAAATCAAAGAACTGTGGCCTACTGTGTGAATTTTCCAAGCCTTTTAAGCCTGTACAAGGCCAATTTTACTTTTTTTCCCCCTTTGCAGCAAGAAGCAGTTTGAAACATGCACCATCTTACTTCTTCCCATTTTGGCATATGAAAATGCTAAAGGAAGAAAGCATTTTTTATAATTAACTGTGTAGCTCTTTTGAGGGAAGAAGAAATGTGAGATTCTTTCTAGATGAGGGAGAGATTTGAAGTTTCTAGGTTTTTAGGATGTTGGATTGATTGGATGAGATAATGAAAGGACAGATGTGTTGACTGTTTATACATGCTGGAATTGGTATTGTATCTGAGGATTAAAACAAAAAGAGCAGCTCTTATTTTAGAGTTGATTTGAAAAACTAAGGGTGAAACATAGCTAAATACATTATACCTAGTGAATATTCTCATTTGTTATTTTTTCTTTAACATTCTTTGCATTAAGCCCCATGATTATGGAAGGCTATGCCCTCAGGCAGGAAGAAAAGGCTACTAGGCTATTGAATCCTGGTGGTGGTTTTCAGCCTTGGCATGTGGGAACTTCTTTCTTACCCCAGTGCCCATGTTGCACCTAAGAACAATTAAATCAGAAGCTCTGAGGGTGTGATCCAGACTTTTTATATGTTTTTTAGTGCTCCACAGTGATTACAGGGTGCAGCCAATGTTGAGAACTACTGTGGTATAGACACTCTTCTGAGGGCAAAGATATTTGTGTTGATGGCATTATTTTATGAACAATTCAATTACCTATTTAATCTAACTATTGACTTTTAGTATGGAGAGCAAAAAGGAAATTCCATTAATTTAGATTTGGTGAAAATGACAGTGAAGTTCTCTAGGGAAAGGATTGTCTTCAATTTTTTTTTAGTCAGTTTCTAACAGTGACTAGCATATAGTGGGTGACTGGTGAATATTTCCCAAATAAAAGCTTAGTCTGTCCATTTAAGTTTATCTTGTTGGAAATTATTATTGTCATCCAGAGGCCTTATTAATGGAGCATATAAAAATGTTTAGGAAGAGTATACTTTTCATTTAGTATACTACCACCTGAGGAGAGTAAATAAACTTCTTCAGTAAAACAATATAGAAATATTTTTCCCAAAATAACATCACTATTGGGTAGAATAAATCTTCATTAAATCATTTGAATAAAATTAACTTTTGCATTTGGAAGCTATGTTCAAACTAATCAGTGACTAAGCTTTTAGTAGGCAATGGTCATGTGACTAAATGAAAGCATGAATGAATGACTTGACAATACTACAGAGAATTAATATTTTTCTAGATACAATGATTTTATTATATACAGGCTTTATACATTGAGCCATTTAATAAATGATGTCAGCCTATTTATCTCAGGTGAAAATAATTTCTAAGCATCTGAATTGTACCTTTATAATAGAATGTGGCTTTTTCCTTAAATTTGTTCTGTCCGTTCATCCATCTGTTCATCCATCTATCCATCCATCCATCCATCCATCCACACACTTATCCAAATACCTACCTGTTTATTGTTAACAGAGATTTTTCCTTCACCTTTTTATCTACATATTCTGCTTCATTCTACTTTTATCTTATTCATTAGACTGAGATCTTGGAATCATGTAGCCAAAGATATCCCAGGTTCCTACCACACAGAGATTGCTGTGAAAACCAAACACACAAGAAATAAATACAGTACATGTTTTGATAATTTTTATGATGCCATTGTCAGTATATATTGGATAAAATCAGTGGAAACTATTAAATACTACCACTGTACATGAATAGATCAAGTCAATAAAGATTTTTTCTCCTAAAATTTAACAGAGGGATTAAAGTTATTTTTACATTAAAATTAAAACTTTAAAGAGCAATGTTCAAATCATAATAAAAAAACAGAGAAAATATTGCAGACACTTATGTATACACCACTGAAATTAAACATATATTAACAATTTGCCCTTCTTTGTTTCCTCATTTTCCCTCCCTTCTTCTTTCTTCCTCTCCTATCTCCATCTCTCCCCTCTGTTCTTCTCTTTCTGCTTTCACTCTCATTTTCTCTCCCTTTCCTTTTCCTCTTCTTTATCATCATCACACCACTCTTAATAAAAACACTGCAACCATAGCTAAAGCTTCATACATGCTCTCTTGCTCCTTCCTTTTTCTGTAGGGGGTCATGACACTTCTGAAGTTGATGTATATCATCCCCATGCATATTTTCTACTGTTTACAAATGCATGTGTATGTGAATGAAGTAAATACTATTGTTTGGGTATTTAAAAATACATAGAAATAAATTTGTTTCGCTTTACTCTTTTTTTTTTTTTTTTAAGATTTTTTTTATTTGACAGAGAGAGACACAGTGAGAGAGGGAACACAAGCAGGGGGAGTGGTAGAGGGAGAAGCAGGCTTCCCGCTGAGCAGAGACCCCGACATGGGGCTCGATCCCAGGATCCTGGAACCATAACCTGAGTCTAAGGCAAACACTTAAGGACTGAGCCACCCAGGCACCCCTGCTTAACTCTTGACATTGGGTTTTGAAATTTATTCGGGATATACATAAAGCTATTCACTTAAACAGTTGGGTAATATACCATTCTTTCTATAATTTACAATTTATTTTATTCATTCCCTAATGGGGAGCTCTTAGGATAAGAAATAAACATGGAAAGTTTACATGGAGATGATATTTGTATTAAATCCTGAAAGAGATAAGTAGGGATTTTCCAGAGGGATACATACATTCCAGGAAGAAAGACAAACCAAGGCTTAGAGCTGAGTCCTGGTAAGCTATAAACAGCACATGACATATGTGGATGAAACTTATCATCACAGCCTCCTATAAAGAAAATGACTAGTAACATTGACATGTAGTTTCAAAGTAATATTAAAAATATTTGAAGAATATCTTAATTGAAATATTCTTGGAATTGTATTTCAATAATCTCAATCTTGGTATGAGTGACAGGGAAGCCATTATACTGTAGATACCAAGATACCAGACTTTTTTGTTTCTCCTCACTTCTAATGAGAAAAATAAATTTGACCTTTGTCATAACTTTGTACAGTATGTTTTTATTGAAGTATAATTGGCATATATCCTATTAGTTTCAGGTGTACACCATAGTGATTTGATGTTTTTATACATTACAAAATGATCCCCACAATAGGTCTAGTTACTACTATCACCATACAAATTTATTATTACAGCATTATTGACTGTGTTCCTTATGCTCTATTTTATATCCCTATCACTTATTTATTTTTTAACTAGAAGTATGTACCTCTTAATCCTTTTCACCTATTTTGCCTGCCCACCTCTGCCCCCTAACCCATTCCAACCCCCCCGTAACCAAATTTGTTTCCTATATCTATGAGTCTATTTCTGTTTCGATTGTTTTGTTTTTTTTTTAGATTCCACATATAGGTGAAATCATACAGTATTTGACTTCTTTCACTCAGCATAATACCTTCTAGATCCATCCACATTACTGCAGATGGCAAGATTTCATTCCTTTTTATGGGTGAGTAATATTTGATTATATATATACACATACACACACACACACACCACATTTTATCTATCGAGGAACACTTGGGCTACTTCCATAATTTGGCTGTTGTAAATAATGCTGCAATAAGAATAGGGGTACATATATCCCTTCAAATTAGTGTTTTTGTATTCTTTGGGTAAATAATTAGTAGTGGAATTGCTGGATCAGATGGTAGTTCTATTTTTAATTTTTTGAGGAACCTCCGTATTGTTTTCCATAGTGGCTACACCAGTTTATATTCCCACAACAGTTACGGAGGTTCCCTTTCCTTCATATTCTTGCCAACACTTGTTATTTTTTGTCTTTTTGGCAATAGCCAATTGTAACACCTGACAGGTGTGCGGTGGTATTTCATTGTGGTTTTGGTTTGCATTTTCCTGATGATTAGTGATGCTGAGCGTCTTTTCATGTGTATGTTGGTCATCTGTATGTCTTCAGAAAAATGTCTATTCAAGTTGTCTGCCCATTTTTTTTAATCAGGTTGTTTGGTTTTTTTGATATTAAGTTGTATAAGTTCTTTATGTATTTTTGATATCAACCCCTTATCAAATGTATGATTTGCAAATATCTTCTCCCATTCAGTAGGTTGACCTTTTGTTTTGTTGATAGTTTTCTTTGCTGTGCAAAAGTTTTTTAGTTTGATGTAATCCCTTTTGTTTATTTTAGCTTTTGTTGCTCTTGCCTGAGGAGACTGGTTCCAAAAAAATATTGCTAAGACTGATGTCAAAGAGCTTACTGCTTTTTTTTTTCTAGGAGTTTAATGGTTTCAGGTCTTCATGTGTTTAATCCATTTTGAATTTATTTTTGTATACGGTGTAAGGTAGTGGTCCAGTTTCATTCTTTTGCATGTAGCTGTCCAGTTTTCCCAGCACCATTTATTGAAGAGACTATTACCAACTTTGGATTTTGTTTGTTCTTCTTTTTCTAGTTCCTTTAGGTGTACAGTTAGATTCTTTATTTGGGATTTTTTTTTGTTTCTTAAAGTAGACCTATATTGCTATGAACTTCTCTCTTAGAATACTTTTGCTGTGTTCCACAGATATTGGGAAGTTGTGTTTCCATTTTCATTTGTCTGAAGGTATTTTTTATTTCCTCTTTGATTTCTTCATTGATACATTGACTGTTTGGTAAAATGTTTAGTCCCCCTGTGTTTGTGTTTTTTTTCCTGATTTTCCTCTTGTAATTAATTTCTAGCTTCATATCTTTGTGGTTGCAAAAGATGCTTGATATGATTTCAGTCTTCTTAAATTTATCAAGACGTTTTGTGGCCTAACTTATAATCTATCCTATAGAATGTTCCATGTGTACTTGAAAGAATGTGTATTCTTCAGTTTTTGGATGGAATATATGTGTATATATATGTGTATATATATATATACATACAAAACATATATATATACATACACACACCCACACACAAAAGTGAGTCTCTTGTAGGCAGCAAATAGATAAGCCTTTTTTTTTTTTTTTTTTTGGTTTTTTTTTAAATCCATTCAGCCACCTAGTGTCTCTTGATGGGAGCATTTAGTACATTTACATTTAAAGTAGTTATTGATAGGTACACAATGCCATTTTGTTAATTGTTTTCTGGTTGTTTTTGTAGTTCTTCTCTTCCTTTCTTCTACTCTTGGTCTCTTCTCTTATGGTTTGATAATTTTCCTTAGTGTTATGTTTGGGTTCTTTTCCTTATTTTTTGTGTATCTATTGTAGGTTTGGTTTGTGGTTACCATTAGTTTCACGTTTGTCAACCTGTTTTAAGCTGATAGTCACTTAAGTTTGGCTGCATTCTAAAAGCACTAGATTTTTACTCTCCTCCTCCACATTTTATGTTTGTCATGTCATATTTTTTTTTTAAAGATTTTATTTATTTATTTGTCAGAGAGAGAGAGAGAGAGAGAGCACAAGGAGGGTGAGCGGCAGGCAGAGCAGTAGAGGGAGAAGCAGGCTCCCTGGCGAGCAAGGAGCCCTATGTGGGACTCGATCCCAGAACCCTGGGATCATGACCTGAGCCGAAGGCAGACGCTTAACGACTGAGCCACCCAGATGTCCCTGTCATGTTATATTGTACATCTTTTATATTGTACATTGTAGTTATAGTTGATTTTAGATTTTCTTTTAATTTTCATTCTAGCTTTTTAGTTGGCTGATCCACTGCCTTTACTATACATTTGCCATTACCAGTGAGATTTTCTTTTTCACATATTTCCTTATTTTCAGTTATGGACTTTTCTTTATGCTTAAAGAAGACCCTTTAACATTTCTTGTAAGGCCAGTTTAGTGGTGGTGAACTCCTTTAGTTTTTGCATATTTGGGAAACTCTTTATTTCTCCTTCAATTCTGAATGATAACCTTTGCCAGGTAGCGTATTCTTGGTTGTCAGTTTTTACCTCTTAGCACTTTAAATATATCCTGCCACTCCTTTTTGGTCTGAAAAATTTTTGCTGAAAAATCAACTCATAGGCTTATGGGATATCCATTGGGCATGACTGTTTGTCTCTTGCTGCCTTTAAGATTCTCTTTATCTTTCATTTTCATTCTTTATCTTTCATTATAATTATAATATTTTTGTATGGTTCTCTTTAGGTTCATCTTGTTTAGGACTCTGTACTTCTTGGACCTGGATATTTGTTTCCTTCCCTAGATTAGGAATGTTGGTATGCTTGATGTTGTCCTAGAGGTCCCTTAACCTGTCCTCATTTTTAAAAATTCTTTTTTTAAAGATTTATTTATTTATTTTGGAGAGAGAGCGAGTGTGCCTGAATGGGGGAGGGGCAGAGGGAGAGGGAAAGAATCTCAAGCAGACTACCCACCAAGCATGGAGCCTGATGCAGGGCTTGATCCCACGACCCTGAGACCATGACCCAAGCCGAAATCAAGAGTTGGATGCCTAACTGACTGAGCCACTGAGGCTCTAACATCGATCTGGTGTTGATTCCTTCTAGTGTGTTTTTCATTTCAGTTATTGTATTCTTCAGCTCTGATTGTTCTTTTTTTCTTATTTGTTAAACTCTTGCTGAAGTTCTTACTATGTTTATCCATTTTGTTCCCAAGTTCAGTGAGCATCTTTTATGATTTACTTTGAACTCTTTATCAGGTAAATTACTTATCTTTTCTTTTTAGGGTTTTTTTTTTTAAATTTTATTTTCTAGGGTTATGTCTTTTTCTTTCATTTGGAACATATTCCTCTGTGTCCTAATTTTGTTTTACATTTTTGTGTTGGTTTCTATGAGTTAAGTGGAACAGCTCCCTCTTCTAGTATTGAAACAGTGACCTTGTGTAGGAGCATCCCCTGTGTAGACTGCATGTGCCTGGTAAGTTTGGCAGAATGGCTGGAACTGGAGCAGGTGATGGCCAGGAGGTCTTAGAGTAAAACCATGCCATTTCCTCCTTGGAGGGATGGTTAGAGCTGGAGCACATGTAGGTTGGGCTGAGGTAGTGGGTCCCAGGTGTGCAACCCTGGGTCTGCCTTGGCAGGGTGACTAAATCATGTGCAGCCAGCTGGGGTTCTGGGACACTCTACACCATGGCCATTTTGGCAGGCCAGGGTATTTCCAGGCACATGGCACCTAGGCTGCCAGTAGGATGGCTGGATTGGGCACAGGCTGGCGGTAGTGGTGGAAGGAGGTGTTTTGGAACATAACCAAATTCACTGAAATGTGCTATATATATTTTTTTGTATTGTAATGAATTTTAACTTGTATGAATTAATTTACTATAAAGAATGAAATTGCCATTTGCAATTTTTTATTTGAAAACAGTAGAGTTTCTTTCCTGCCATTCAGTAGACAAGAGAGCAAAAATAAGACTAAACTGATAACATTTGAACTCTGTCATTATACATATTATAAGCATATGTAATTACACATTTTAAAAGCCATTAAGCTGATAATGGGTAGTCCCTAATCTTGAAAGATTAGTCCAAAGAAAAGAGTTCAATTCATTGAAATGTTATCATAGCATGGGTTAATGATGTGCATGTTTTTATATACTACTAAAAAGGAATGTTACTGTTCAGTGTGTTGTAATAGTCATTTCCTATTTCTGAATTTTATTTTCTTCCTTTCTTCCACACTAGTAATTATCCCTTGCTCAACCTCTTTACTGGATGGAATAAAATAAATCATAGACTTGATATCCAAAGGAAAAGCTTGGTTAACCTTCCTCGAAGTTCATGTGGTTACATATATATATATATATATATATATATATATAGTTTCATGAGGTTGTTTAAGATTGCAAAAGAGCACAACACATGCTTAATGCATTATTAGAAATTTTGAAGAGCATTTAAGACAGGCACGTATCAGACAAAGGCTAATTGTTTGCTAAATTTTTATTCCACTATATTTAATTTAGGAATTTAAAAATGCTGAAATATTGTTCTAAACATTGACTTTTTAGGAATGAGCATTGGAAAATGAATGCAAATAGATTCTAGATTTTCACTCCGTGAAAGATGTAGATATTCATTCATTGTTTCCAGTTAGATTTTTATCCTGCTTTAATTAAAAATATATTATTTTGAATTGTCCTACATTGTGATGTTATTACAAACTCCTCATCAGGTTCACTAAGAAATATCTGCAGACATTTCTGTATTAATTTCCCAGGGCTGATGCAACAAAGTAACACAATCTGGGTAGCTTAAAACAACAGAAATTTATTGTCTTAGTTCTAGGGGCTAGAAGTTCTAAGTCCTAAAGTATTGGCAGACCATGTTCTCTCTGCAGTCTGTAGGGGAATCCTTTCTTTCCTGTTACTAGCTTCTGGTGGTTTTCTGGCAATCTTTGGTGTTCCTTGGCTTGTAGATGCATCATTCTAGTTCTCCATCTTCCCATGGTATCCTTTCCACATCTCTGTCTTTTCACATGGTCTTCTTTCTTTAAGAACTCTAGTCATATGGAATTGGGCCTACCCTACTCCAGTATGACCTCATCTTAACTCAACTTACTATATCTGTAAGAATCCTGATACTATATCTGTATGATCCTTTTTAAAAAAGGTCATAACATTGTGAGGGGGGTTAGGATTTCAGCATATGACTTTTGAGGGGGACACAGTTCAACCCATAACAATCTTCTGTTTAGGTGAAAACCTGAGTGTGTGTCTTATTTCAGATGAACTTATTCCAGGATGGTAGTGCCAGCTGGCAATGATTAGTGCAGAAATCCTGCTTCTCTGGTGAGAAATGGCAGTCACTACAAATATATCAGACCTTGAGCTGTTTCTTCCTGCTTTCAGGAAGCAGACATCATTGTGTGTCTAATATTGTTATTCTGTATGTGGACAATTCATCATTCAGTTGTCCATCCAAAAGTGGTCAACATCAGAGTCTGGACTGGCTGACAGGACATTTGCTTCTCGCTAAACATAACTTGTAATTACTTAAAAACTTGGTTTTTTTTCTAGATATAAAATTTTAGCATTTATTAGAGAAGATAATATACAGGTCTTTATCTTTAGAATCTCATCTAATTGTATTGTAGAAGAACGTTTTAGTTTTTGGGAACATCTGTTAGATTTAGATGATAATAAACATTGGTTTTCTTATGTAGCCTATAATCACCAAAATAGGTTCAATCAGTGTCTAGAAGACCAAGTTTATTTGGCTCATGGTTTGACTTTCCTGTTCATTATTAGTAATGAGAAATTTTGTAATTTTTCTGCTTTATGTTATCTCTGGACTGGTGCAGTAATACCGATCTAAGATAAAAATCACAGAATTTTTGCACGAGATAAAACATATTCTTTTCAAGTATACATTTAGCATATGTTGGCTCACAAGTAGTCTCAGTGGATTTCAAAAAATGTGTATCATATGGTTCATTTTCTGTTATCCTAAAACAATCTGATTAGAAATTAGCAATAAAAGGAAAATGGTATAAAACAATACATGTGTTTGGAAACTAAAAAAATATATATTCCCAACTAGCTCCTTGGTTACAAACTCTTTAGAATGGAACAGTAGTAAAAGTAGATATAAAAACTTGTGGGATACAGATAATTTGGTATTCAGAGAAAGAATTTATGATACTAAGTAAGTTTATTAAGAAATACTATTTTATAGGTTTCATGTTGGCTGTTTTTCTACTTCTTAACCTTTTGAAAGAGGTGTTATTTATCTAAGCTATATTTTTCAATAGACAAGATGTTGGATTGTCTTTTTTAGGCTTTGTTCATTTGAATCATGACTGAGTCCACTTCTCAGATTTATACTTGGAGGTCAATTTGAGAAAAAAACATACTCAGTCATCCATTTGAAGGCAAACTGAATAATCTCTCCTGTGCTTTCTGGAGATTCTTTCCAGATGTTTGCTTTAAGTTGTCTGTCAATCCTAACTTTTAGGTGGTGGTGTGTTTTCATCTTTTCCTATGTGTTTATAATTACTTTAGTGAAAAATTAGGAGAGGCAGCATTAGGGGATGTTAACAGATGCCATTTTAATTAAGAAATCCTGGTTGTTCCTAAGCTTTTGAAGAGATGAAGTTATGAGCAAGGTAAATTAGGAATTTACCTGTGCTATACTTTGATCAAATTCAGACAGAATTCTGGCAGATGTCAAGTTAGTTGATAATCACTGCTTTACTTGCCTCTGTGCTCGCTTTGTAATTTGCTCATAGAAGGAGCACTCCTTAGTCTTTGTGTGCCTGAGTGACATGTACTCCAACAATATAATTTGCTTCTTCACTTTACTTGAAACAAATATCCTTTATTTGCTTCCATTCTTAGGTTTGCAGATTTCTTAACAGGTTTATTCGCTAGAAGTTCCAGTAGGGTCTAAGACAATTTCAAATAACATACTAAATAAGAGCTCAAAGTTTAACCCAGGGGCTTCCATGTTAAAAATGAATATAGATACAGATTAATAAACTGTGTCTCAGACTTTTGAATCAGAGTGCTGGGATTGGAATTTTGGCTTCCGTAGTTTTAAAAAGTAGTTTTAATCCATGCCCTGGTTGAAAAAAAAAAATCACTAATTTGTTATGTACAGATTAACTAATTAATATGGTGGGTAAATTCTAACTTATATTACATCTGGCTTGATTTCTCAAACATGTATCATTGCAGTATAATTAAAAAAAGTTAGGGGTTGGACAGGACTTGGAACAAATCTCACTCTGCCTCTTTGCACCTTGGACAAGGCGCTTAGGCTTTCTGAGCCTCAGTTTTCTCATTTGGAAAATGAGGATGATACCATTTATGACAAAGGATTTGTTTAATGGGTTACAATCTTGTTGTTTAAGAGTCTTGGATGGATCATCAATGCTAAAGATAATAGGTGACAAGATCCCAAATACTCTAAAAAGAATGACTTGTTAAGTAGTGGCCAGAGCCATCTTGAGACACAAGGACCACATATAAAGAGAAAATCTGCAGGCTAGACTGATCAGTATAAAAGATTTATTTGAAGGGGTTTGTTACCTTAGAAGGCATGATCCTGACTTCCTGTTTCAGTACATCCCATATAGGTTCTCCCTAATGCTGTGGCCTCATCCTGACAGGCGGTTTTAAATGGTTCTGTCTTACCTCCTGCATGTCAGCCCTGGTTATTAGGAGACTGTTTGTAAAATAGGAGCTTGTCTCCACTGTAACCCACCAACAGGGATGAGAGATACAAAGAACAGATTGAAAAGACAATAGTAAGGAGGGAAAAAAGACTATTTTTAGGTTGTACCTTACTGAATAAGCTTATTTAACACTAGTTATATATATTTAACTCATATAAGTCACTCTCTCAGATCTGGGTACATCTATTATAATATCTCATTTGAGCACCCTTCTGTCCTATCAGCCAAAATCTAGCATTTTCTTCTTGAGGCTGCCAAAGAATCTGGGATCTTTGGGATCTTATTTAGTTCAGAGTGGGAGATGGGAGGAGTCCATCTTCTACGAGCTGAACAGAGAGATTTGGAATCTGGCATCCCCTGCTATCTTTGTTTCTGAAAGTTGGTGTGCTGCTGCCTGGCACCAAGATTATAGATCTTTTTTAAACTTTGTACTCTGTGCTTAGCCATTATTCTCCAAAGCCCAGTGACTTCTCCTAATGTGTGCAAATGACCTAGTATAATGTCTGATACATGATAGTAACTAGTAACTTCTTGAGCCACATTTATTGGGCAATAGTGCATTTAGAGCTGTAATATAGAAGTGGCTATTTGTTCACACACTTCTGATGTTGGAGTTACCAAGGCTCCATCTCAGCCTTAATTACTTATGTAATCTTTCTTTCTTTCGTTTGTTCGTTCGTTCACTGCACACTCTTTGGTCATCTCTTGTGTTTTTATGGCTTTCAGTACCACTTCTAGGCAAATGACTCAAATTCTTATTTCCAACTCAGTTCATAGTTCCCTGCTTCTGATGCTTATATTACACTGCCTGCATTTTTCACATTTTACACAAGCATCTCACATATAATGTGTTCAAGACTGAAGCCGTGAGTGCCATCTCTCAAACATGTTCTACTTCCATTTAGTAATTGGTACTATCTCCCTTCCCAGCTTTTCACACAAGAAAATACCCTTATAAAAAGCACCATCAAAAACAAACAGACAAACAAACCATCATCTCTTGCCTAGAATGCTCATCTGATTTCCTTCCTTGGCTACCTCCATCCATTTTCCACATAGGAACTGGAGTGATCTTTAAAAAAGAAAAAAGATTAACCATTCTGGCTAATGACTTCCAATGGTACATAAAATAAAACCAAGTAGCTTGACAATGGCCTTAAGGCCATGCATGATTTGATCTCTGAGTATTTAATCAACATTTCTCCATTCTTCCCCTTGCACATTTTTCTCCAACTGCTCTGTCCACCATGCAGACACTAAGGCACTAAGCTTACTTCCACCTCAAGGCCTTTGCACTTGCTTCACTTTCTGCCTGCATCACTCTTCCCTAACACCTGGAGCCCCTGCCTCCACATTTCCTACCTAGTTCACCAGTCTAACAACTAGGTTTAAATGTCACTTCTTCCTGGAGGCCTTCTCTTGTTCCTTCCCATTATTCTCGTTTATCATATCTCCTCCTTTCCTTTTAGAAGTTATTGCACTTTTTAAATTACGTGTGTTTGCTTGTTTAGTGCTGATGTCCCCTATTAGATAAGTGAGTTCCATAGTGATAGTGTTTTGTTCACTGTTGAAGAAGCGGGATGTGAAACAGCAGCTGGCATAACCTGCTAAGTGGATGAGTTAATGAAAAGAGTGTTCATGGAGGTGGGAGTAGGAGATGCAGTTTTTTCTTTGCTTGCAAGAGTGAAGGGAATGATCCAGAAGATGTTAGTGTGCCTCGACAGTTTCTGGATACATCTTCTCTCCTTTCAACTTGTTGCTGAGTTTCCTTTTTTGTATGAAAAGGAATCTCTACAAGTTGCTGTTTCTCTTTCTGATAGTTATATCCATCACCACTGCTGTCATTTCTGTTTGCCTTTCTATTCTGTCTTCTTTCAAGTTGAATAAGATGTTCTTGCTGAAGCCACAGAAAGTATAATGGAAATTATGTAGTATTGTTTTATGCTGGTGAAATGGGAAAGAGATAAAAGTAAAGTAATTAAAACCCAGAGGGGTGATTCTCAAACCTTAATATCTAAATTCCACAGGGAGTTTGTTAACAGATGTCTATTCCTGGACTCTATCTTTAAGGTGTTTGATTCAGTAGATCGAGGTCGGGGTCCAGGAATTTGAAATTGTGACAAGGTTCCCTGGAATGGTATGTTAATGGTGGGATTTAGTGGGAGATGGGAATGGAAGTCCTCCCAGAGATGAAATTTGCATGTTTTATTTTCTTCAGTGAGAAAAGTTGCTTCTGTGTCACAGTAAAGTTGGGAACTTAAAATCCTGCTGGATTCATGGAGCACTGTCTACTTTAAGAGGATAGGTGGAGGACATTTTGCAGTCACATAAAGGGAGATGCCCTTACTTTTCTGGGAGAAAGGAGTTTCTAGACCTGGAATGAAGTGCAGCTCACCTGGGAAATTAGGGAAAGTGAGGTTTTGGAACTCTGATGTGGAAGGTGCCAGAGGGTGTCTGGATCCAGGGCTTTGGGAGTGGGCTTGCACCCCCAAATATGTCTGGGAAGTAAACTGAAAGGCTAACACTGGTAGTGTAGCACCTTGTGCTTCAGTCTGGTAGGATGAGAGGACTCACTTTCTGAGATGACATTGGGTATGTGCCTTTGCCTCAAGTGCTGCTGGTGAGCTCTGTATCAGCACCCACATTGACTCCAGAGCAGGCACAGCCTCTGCCATTTTGTGCTGGGCTCAATCTTCAGGAACAGCTTTATGGTATGGTAGGATCTCACCTTCATGGAGCTTGTGTCTTTCACTGCGGTCGCTATTGCTGCTGGCTCATACCTGTTAGATGACAGAACTGAATGAACTGTAACAGAAGGGGCTTGGCACTACCCTCAAAGATGCTCCACTGTGAGGATGGCCAGCATCTTAGCACCTGCACCTGCCCCATGAGCTGAAGACTTGCCAATTCTATGCTTCAGATGGGGTTTGCTTAGGCTCCTTCCTAACACTTAGAATATTCAGTCATGAAGGAGCTGGATTAAACTTGGGAGGCTTGACTCCTACCCTCTTACCAAGATATTTATGAGCATTAAGGGACCCCTGGGGTATAATAGAGAAGTGATGGGAGCTATGAAGGGGATAGACTAGGCTTCTGGACCTCCTGCTCTTACTAGGTGGGTACCCTCTGGGGATGCGTAGGTTGCGTTTTGTGCTATGTTGGGGCACCCGAGTTACAGGCAGGCAGACTCAGCATGTATGTACTTATTATGACTCAAGGTAAACTATGAAATTCTAACTACAAAATAATATGTATTTCAGAGATATTTGATGTATCATTGTTAATGCATGGAGGCACAGAATATAACATTGAAGGAAACTAGAAATGACGTAGAACAGCTTATGGCCCAGTGAGAAGATTCTCTTTATTATACTGTTTCTATTACATCTCTTAGTTGACTACTTCCAGTGATAGGAAATTGAGAACCTTTTAGGATATTTCACTAATTTGCTTTTAATTTTATTAGAATTTGATAATATGCTTTAATATCTGATAGTTTACATTTCCCCTAATTATTTTTGTGTTCAAATTAGTCTTCGCTGTTTTTTTTCTGGGTCATTTAATCTCTCAGCTAAGCTTTAAAAAAATTTGGTGAAGTTCTACGTTTGTACATTAATTTAGGGAGATTTGAAATCTGTAATATTCTTTTTCATTTAAGAACATGGTATGTCTGTCCATTTGTTTAAGTCTTATCTACCTCTCCCAATAAAGTTTTGTTGTTATCTTTATATAAGTTCTGGGAATTTCTTGTTAGTTTTATATATCATTCTGTTAGTGGGATCTTTTTCTATCTTGTTTTCTAATTATTTCATAAGAATATATGAAAGCTATTGGAATTCAAGTATTTGTATTAAATAATTAAATAATTTATTTTATGAGTTCCAATAATTTTCCAGTTCATTTTCATATGCTATCTGGATAGAACAACAAAATATTTAAAATTAGTGATCACTTTGTCTTTTTTAAAAGTGAAGATTTTCCAGCTTTGTTGCATTGGCTGGAACTTCTGAAATAATTAAAATAAGGAGTTATCTTTCTAATAAATATACCACTTACTTCTATTTTCTGTGTTGTTGCATTGGTTAAAATATTCTCAGACCACATTGCATCAAATTTTATCTTCCTTGTTTTGAAGTAAATGAATTTCAGGACCCTTTTCAACTATCTTACTGAGGCCTCTACCTATTTTATCTCTTCTTACAAATTGTTCAAAATTACTCGAATTATTATTATTGTCATTTTTATTGCTACTCACAAAACAGTAAGATGACAGCAAATTAACTTTGGAAAAGAGAACAAACCAACTATAATTCCATTACTCATATATTAACAATTAGAGTTGGAGGGATAGTTCTTTTCTGTTTTTTATTGAATGCGTACTTATTTTATTTTTATATGTTGTTGAAATTCAGATTTCTTTAACATTTAGTGATTGATTTAGTTTTTATAATTGCAAAAAAATTCCTTACAAATGCAAAACCTCTTGTGTTATCCAAAGGTATCTAATTTGGAAAATTGTAGCTCATTTAGGGTACACAGAAAAGGGATAATATATTACAGTGATATTACATTTTTATCTAGAAATTGAGGCATGATTATAGATAGTAACACCTACCTCATGCTTGATAAAATCACATTGCTTAGAGTAAATATTATATAAGTACTTTAAGGTATGCTGAATTTATTTTAAAATATGCTTTTTGTAAACTTCATGTTTTCATAAAATGATCATAGATCATAATTTACAGTAGAAAAATAAGTGTAAATATTCTCAAGCTTATGTGAAATGCCTATACAGATTGACATTTTGATTGTTACTTTAAAAATTTTGTGTTTAGGGGCACCTGGTTGGTTCAGATAGTTAAGTATCTGCCTTTGGCTCAGGTCATGATCTCCAGGTCCTGCTATAGAGCCCCATGTCAGACTCCCAGCTCAGGGGGAGTCTGCATCTCCCCTCCCTCTGCCTCTCCCCCTGCTTGTGCTTTCTCTGTCTCTGTCTTTCTCTCTCTCAAATGGATAAATAAAATATAAAAAAAAAAAAACCCTTTGTGTTTGTATGTCATTGTCTTAGGTCACAGGTTGTATGCTGGTTTAAGTGTTTATTTGTAAATATACACATTATAGGATAATGCAGTATGTACAGTAATGATGTCTCAAGCACAGTCACATGAAGAAATCCACTTTAAAGCTCAAGAGATGGGGAGAAACTGGGATTTTTCTTTCTTTCTTGACAGACACATTCATCCAGTCTGATATTCCCCCAGTTCCTGAAATGTCTCCAGGCTAACAGTACAGTGTATACAGACTTCAACCTTGGATGGGAGAACACAGATTATATCAGTTTTGATGTAATGGTATGAGTTCAAGAATAAGGAAGATAAGGGATGTTTTTATGGTACTGAAAGATCATTATCTGTTTATTTTAAGCACATATATCTATTTCCAGATATTTTTCTGTGATGGATATTCAGTTTGCACTTATAATTTTTCCTTACTCTTCCTTTTCATTTGTCTTATCTGTGACGTTTAGATAAATCTGTCAAGGTGGGGCTGACTTTCTGTTTTATGTTGGGTCTAATGTATGCTTGCTTTTGTGATCACTGTGATTACTATTATTGCCACCATATAATTTTAGTACTAGATCTTCCTTGCTCTGTAAAACTATTTTTATACCAGTTCTGCCTAGGAAGCTGGATTATAACCCTCAGAACACACTTGAATAGTACAATTGCAGGTCTACCCTGAAAATAAATAGTGTCTGTATAGGGAGGAAATGGTCGTAGTACACAGAAAGCATGAATTTTAAGGGTGTTCAGCTGTTCATGGAAAGCAAGGAAGTTCTCTTCACTCTCTCCTCATCTCTAGTTGATAGCTTAAACATTTTTTATAATAAAGACTTCATTTCTTTTGGTTTAAGGTGATAATTTATATAAAAATCAATTCCTGTGCCATCATATGACTGTGATAAATTTATATTAGTTCTTTTTAAATAATATTTATTAATCACCCCTATGTATTATGAACCAGAGGTATTGTACTATGCCCTGCAACTATCCCAGTAAATGAACTGGCATCCAAGCTCTTGAGAAACTCTGTAATGGTGGTTTTAAACACTAGGCACTATCTCATATATAATGTGAAAATTCTATACCAGAGGGAAAGGACTCTAAAATAGTATTATAAGGTTTAATATAAAGTAGGTTCTCAGTAAATATTTTTTATAATATTAGTTGTCTTTGTCTTTAGATTTGATGAGCTGCTTTTCATTAAAGAGAGAAATCACTATTTAATGCTTAAAAATACCTACAAATTATTAATTTCTTATTTTGTGCTCAGTACTTTACATAAAATTTTTGTACTTTTTTCTATTATATCAGTTAATGCATACTTATTATAATAATTATGGAAATTTTTGTGAAAGTGTAATGAAGATTACAAAATCACCGATAACTCCATCATTCAAAGATAGTCTTGATAAATATTTTGGCATGGATCTTTCAATTACTTTTTCAGTGTATATTCTATACATATATTGATAATTTAAATGAAATTAGTAACATGATGTACTGTATTCTGTTTTTCACTGAATCAATTAGTCGTTTGCTCATTAATTTACTAAATATTTATTGAACATCATGGGTTTAGATATTCTTCTACTACTTCTTTAGTAGCTGCATGGTATTCCATTTTCTGGAAGCATGGTGAAACAATCAAGTACTGTTGGTCATTTTTGGTGATTACACTTTGGGCCACAATAAATATTGCTGGGTGATTTTCTGAAATTGGAATTGCCCTGTTAAGTTGTGCGCATATTTTAAAGGTAATAGCATATGTTGCCAGAAAGCTCTCTAGGAAAGTTGTGTTAAGTTATATTAAAATAGTGCATGAAGTGTCCATTTCCCACTACTCTAGTCAACATTGTAAGTAAAAAAAATAATTGCCCTTGTGTGTGTGTGTGTGTGTGTGTAAAAGCATGGTTGATCATTTTTATTTTTTCATGTTTAGTGCATTTAAAATTTTCTTTTAGTGATTTACTTGATCATATTTTATACCTGTTTTTTTAATTGAGTTATTCTTCACACAACTGTGTGAAATTTCCTGTTATATTAAGAATGATAGCCCTCTAAACTGTCTTATACCTGGGCTTAATTTTTTCAGTATATATGATTTTGGCTTTTGATATTTATGTGCACAAGTTAATTTTTGCAAGCAGAATCTATTATCCTCTTTAATTATGTTTTCTGCCTTTGTATTTATGTTTATTATTATTATTATTTTTTAAGATTTTATTTATTTATTTGACAGAGAGAGAATGAGAGAGAGAGCACATGAGAGTGGGGAGGGTCAGAGGGAGAAGCAGGCTCCCTGCCGAGCAGGGAGCCCGATGCGGGACTCGATCCCGGGACTCCAGGATCATGACCTGAGCCGAAGGCAGTCGCTTAACCAACTGAGCCACCCAGGCGCCCTGTATTTATGTTTAAAAAGTCTTTCTTATCATGAGATGAGAATAATAGTAACTAATATTTTCTTCTAGTACTTTTTTATTTCATTGTTGTACATTTTATTTTTTAATATACTGGAAATTGATTTTGGTGTATGTAGTAAAATGTTTTTTGAATCCATGGTATGACAAGAATACATTTCTGTTGACTTCATGAATGAATGCTAGCACGATTAAGTATAGACTTCTGGGTTCAACTTTTTTCACCCCAAATTCTGTAGACATTGCTCCATTGTGTCTCACTCTTTAATGAAGATGGCTTGATTCTCCTTTTTTTTGAAACTTTGTGCATGAAATCTATTTTTTTTCCTCATTGGGTATATATGAATCATTATTTATTCTTAAAAGTGAAAAATTTACCAAGTTATGTTCAGATGTTGGCCTGTATTCATTGTTTTTGCTTTAATTATGATGAGTTCTTTTAAATATGTAGATTTATATGTGTTTTCTATAAGTTTAGGAAAGTTTTCTTATATTACAACTTTTTATACTATTTTGCTTCCATTTGTTCTTTTCCCCCTTTAGTAGTTCTGATTGTATGTACTGATGAGTCACTTTCCTAAATATCTACTATTTTCTCTTATGATTTTTTTAATCTCTTAATTATTCTTTCTGCATTTTAGGTAAAATTCTAAAGCTTTTTCCAATTAGATTTTCTGCATTGTTGATTCTGATCTTTAGTGCTTCTAAGACATTTAGTTTAAATTCAGTGACTGTGATTTTGTGTTTTTTTTTTTTAAGATTTTATTTATTTGCGAGAGAGACAATGAGAGACAGAGAGCATGAGAGGGAGGAGGGTCAGAGGGAGAAGCAGACTCCCCGCCCAGCAGGGAGCCCGATGCGGGACTCGATCCGGGGACTCCAGGATCATGACCTGAGCCGAAGGCAGTCGCTCAACCAACTGAGCCTCCCAGGCGCCCTGATTTTGTGTTTTTAAAATCTTTATCTCATCCAGCTCTTCTGCCTTTCAGCAAAATAGCCTTTCAGTTTAGACTGTTTTTTTCCCCTAATCAATTAATCTTTAGTCTCCTCTCTTTTTGCATTTACATTTTTAAAAAATCGAGGTCATAAAGAAGACACACACTTCTGTTTTCTGTGACATGCTCATCTTTTTATTTTATATTACCAAATATTTGTCCCACCATTTCCCCCTTGTCTTTAAAAGGAGTGGTATATCCAGGGCCAACATATGCTCCAAATGGTCAATAATAATACAATGTGTATAACAGTAATATCTCACTTTCATACCAAGGAAGAGATGCACTTAATCTAAGTCTCAGAGAATATAGAGAAACTGAGGTTTGTCTTTTTTTTTTAAAGATTTTATTTATTTGAGAGAGAGTGAGAGAGAGAGAGCAAGAGCAGAGGGGAGAGGGAGAAGCAGGCTCCCCGCTGAGCTGGGAGCCTGACACAAGGCTCGATCCCAGGACTCTGGGATCATGATTCTGGGATCATGACCCAAGACGAAGGCGGGTGCCTAACTGACTGAGCTACCCAGGTGCCCTTGATGTTTGTCTTTCTTTCATTGACTGTCCATTTTAGCATGTTCTAGAATGAAATTAATACCTTCAGATTTTCTAAAGGCTCATGGTTCAGAGTGTACAAATCCCAACACTGGATGAAGGATAACATTATACCAGTATTATAATAAGTCCATGATTGTGGTGTAAACTCAGCACCGCCCTGCCATGTATTTTAGAAAAGAATATACTTGCATATGTGAGACCTAACTCTTAAGTTTTAATGAGATTACCTAGCACTTTTAGTGGCTTACTATTATTTGTCTTTCACTGTAATTATTATAGTGTTAGGTATGTATGTACGTAATTATATTTTTATATAATATATTTATATTTGTTCTCCCACTCCCACTATTGTTTCCTTAATCTTCTACTATCTTGAAGTATCTGTTCTGATTTGGGTGTTTTACTTTGTATTGTAGGTGTCAGGTACTCTCTGCCTAGGTTTTAAGATTTTTTCCTTCATTTTTGAAAATTTGAATCATTCATAAAAAAAAATTGATAACTATACCTGGATGTGGTTAAGTATATGTGAAACATTTATGAGATTTGGTGAGCTCTTTTAATTAGGAGACTCAGATTTTTCTTCAGCTCAGAGAAACTCCATTTTTCCTTCTTCTGAAACCACCTATCCTTTGTGATCTGCACTTGAAGACCCTTAACTTTTCCCTGAAGATATTTGTTTTTAGATATTTGTCCTTCTGGGAGCTGAATTAGTGGCCCAGGAGATTAAAAAAGGGCGGGGGGATTCCATCTTTTTCTTAAATTCATGTACTGAATTTTTAATTTGAAAATCATGTTGTTTATATCTTTCGTCATACTGAATTTCAATCTTCTTATGTCTTCTTGTTCTTTTTTCCTCTGGCAGTGCTATTTCACAAGGTGGCACATGTCTGTCTGGTCTCTCTCTGGCTGCTGGTATGTATTATGAGCAGTGGGTGGATAGTGGGGAGGAAGGCAGCAGCTGTTCTGCTAGGGTTTGGAATTAGTAGTTGAACTGGCCTCAAGAAGAGAGGGAAGCAGGAACTTCTACCTTCCTAGAATTTTACACAGTCCTAGCATTGGCCATTTCTGTTTGTTATTGGTAGTATAAGTATTGTAGATTTTATTGTGGGAATCATGGACCACTTCTTAATCAGAAAAATTCTGTATTTTTTACTGAACAAGAACAAACAAACAGATCAGTTAATGTTTTTCTTCTCTTTACTAGGACTGTTTTGCAGTATTTTGTCACCTAAAATTTGTTTGGAATAATGTTAGAACCTAATGACTTTATAAACACTGTCAGGTACTATTTTTGGTAGTGAAAGTTTATAGCATAATTCCATATAACCTGCTATTGGTCAAATATTAACGATTTATAAAAACTAATGGGGTATGAAGAAAAATACATACTTAAGATTACTTTTTATCATCTTAATTTCTATAGTTTGCTCTCTGTGCTCTATGGCTGAGTGTCAGAAGAATCACTATTCCTTGAAAGAGGAGGCAGGCTTCTTCTGGAGGCATTTTCATGGCACCTTAAAAAGTCAGCAAGGAAAGGCACCTAAGAGAGCAGTAAATCAGCACCCTGGGTGCTGTCTTCTTTTCATTGTACATTCCTTCTGGAGGATGATGAGGCTATATTTTTACCTAAAACAGGCCTCCCATATGAATATTTGAACAAATGTGTATTTTGGGCTTGTTGGAAACTTTAGGAACAGGTTTCAACTTCTTATACCTAAAAATATATTTCTGTATGTGTATTTTGACTACTTAGGAGATGAGTATATACAGCTGGCCAACATAGGTCTCTTTTTCTCCTCTCATTCTTTCTCTTCCTTCTACCAGCTTATATGAGTTTAATAATCAATTCAGTTTATATTCATTGAGTAACTTCATATTTCATAAACATCGTAGGTTTTGGGGATATAGAAATAAATAGAGCATTGTCCTACCATGCATATGTAATTTGTTTGTAAACACACAGCATATAATTCTGATTAAAATATTTGGTATACTTATCAGGGCACATTATTTTTAGATGAAAAAACCAGATAAAATTCTAATTTTCATTGAGCCTTTATTGAGGTAACATGATTTTATAGTTGGGCCATGTGTAGGTAAATTATATAGAACTCTGTATAGGTGGGGAAATAGGAATTCTTTTTTCATTTTATCATTTTATCTTGACCCAGCCACAAAATCAGTTGTCTCTTTCCCTGGCAAGTTAAAAAATATCTTAAGGCTCAAAAGGATCATTCACCATGATCAAGTGGGATTTATTCCGGGGATGCAAGGATGGTTCAATATTTGCAAATCAATGTGATACAACCATTAACAAAGGAAAGATAAAATCATATGATCATCTCAGTAGATGCAGAAAAAGCATTTGACAAAATTTAACACCTGTTCATGACAAAAAGTTTCAACAAAGTGGGTTTAGAGGGAACCTGCCTCAGTGTTATAAAGGCCCTATATGAAAAACCCACAGCTAATATCATAATGGTGAAAAATTGAGACTTTTTCCTCTAAGATTAGGAATAAGACAAGGATGTTCACTCTTACCACTTTTATTCAACATAGTACTAGAAGTCCTAGTCACAGAAATTAGACAAGAAAAAGAAATAATAGGAATCCATATTCGCAAGGCAGAAATTAAACTGTCTCTACTTGCAGATGGCATGATACTATACATAGAAACCCCTAAAGACTGCCCCATAAAATCTATTAGAAGTAATTGATGACTGCAGTAAAGTTAGCAGGATACAAAATTAATACCCAGAAATTGGTAGTGTTTCTATACAGTAATAGCAAAGTAGCAGAAAGAGAAACTAAGAAAACAATTCCATTTACGTTTGGACCAAGTAGAATAAAATATCTAGGAATAAACTTAACCAAAGAGATCAAAGACCTGTACTCTGAAAACTGTAAAACATTGATGAGAGGAATTGAGGATGACTCAAAGAAATGGAAAGATATTTTATGCTCATGGATTGGAAGAATTAATATTGTTAAGATGTCCATACTACCCAAATCAATCTACAGATTCAGTGCAATCCCTTTCAAAATACCAGCAGCATTTTTCACAGACTTAGAACACATAATACTATAATTTATATGGAACCACAGAAGATCCCAAATAGCCAAAGCAGTCCTGAGAAAGAAGAACAAAGCTGGAGGTATCACAGTTCTGGATTTCAAGATATATTACAAGCTTGTAGTAATCAAAATAGTATGGTAATGGTACAAAAATAGACACATAGATCAATGGAACAGAATAGTGATCCCAGAAATAAACACACATTTATGTGGTCAGTTAATTTATGGCAGAGGAAGCAGAATATGCAATTGGGAAAAGACAGTCTCTTTAACAAATGTTGTTGGGAAAACTGGATAGCTGTCTGCAAAAGAATGAAACTGGATCACTTTCTCACACCATACACAAAAATAAACTTAAAATGGTTTAAAGACCTAAATGTGAGACCTGAAATTATAAAACTCCTAGTACATAGGCAGTAACTTCTATAACATTGGCTGTAGCAGCATTTCTAGATATGTCTACTGAGGCAAGGGAAACAAAAGTAAAAGTAAACCATTGGGGCTATATAAAAATAAAAAACTTTTGCACAGTAAAGGAAACCATCAACAAAGCAAAAAGGTATCCTACTGAATGGGAGAAGATATTTGTAAATGGTATATTCAGTAAGGAGTTTTACATATATATAAAACATATATTTATATAAAATACATAATATATGTAAAGTATATATTATATAAATATCTCCAAAGTAAATAAAGAACTACAACTCAACACCAGAAACCCAAATAATCTAATTAAAAATGGGCAGAAGACATGAACAGACATTTCTCCAAAGAAGACATACAAATGACCAATAGACACATGAAAAGATGTTCATCATCACTAATCATCAGGAAAATGCAAATCAAAACCACAGTGTGATATCATCTTACACCTGTCAGAATTGCTAAAATCAAAAAGACAAGAAATAACAAATGTGTTGGTGAGGATGTGGATTAAAAGGAACCCCCATGCACGACTGGTAAGAATGTAAATTGGTCTAGCCACTATGGAAAACAGTGTGGAGGGTCCTCAAAAAATTAAAAATAGAACTACCATATGATCCAATTAATTCCATTATTGGGTGTTTACCCAGTGAAAATACTAATTCAAAAAAATATATGCACCTTTACATTAATGTTGCCCAAATACTTAAAATAGCCAAGCTATGGAAGCAACCTGCATGTCCATCAATAGATGAATGGATGAAATAGATGCAATACACACACACACACACACACACATACACACACACAATGGAATGTTATGCAGCCATAAAAAAGATGAAATCTTGCCATTTGTGACAACATGGATGGACCTAGAGGGTATTTTTCTAAGTGAACTAAGAGAAAGACAAAATACCATATGATTTCACTTTTATGTGGAACCTAAAAAAATAAAATGAATAAACAAAAAGAATTAGACCTATAAATACAGAGAACAAACTGATGGTTCCTAGAGGGGAGGTGGTGGGGGGATGGGCAAAATGGGTGAAGGGGAGTGATAAATACAGACTTCCAATTATGGAATGAATAAATCTCGGAATAAAAGGTACAGTATAGGGAATATAGTGTTTGGTATTGCAATAGTATTGTATGGTGACAGTTGCTGGCCACACTTGTGGTGATCATAGTATAGAGTTGTGGAATCACTATGTTTTACACCTGAAACTAATGTAACATTGTGTGTCAACTATACTTAAAGAAAAGAGTTAAAGAATTATTAATAATCTCCAGCCATCACTGCAGGATCATTGATGATCTTTCCATGTTGAGAAAATCCTTAGTTGTAATACACTTTGGCATGAACAACTGTTTTAAAGTATGCATTTGCAATTCCTAATTGGGAATAAGGTCCCAGATATTCCAGGTAAAACAGTCTTCTATAGCATGGGTGGGCAGACTACAGTTCATGGCCAAATCCAGCTCAGCACCTGATTTTGTAAATAAAATTTTTTTTGGAACACAAAAAAGCTAGCCAAAATATCCCAAGATCTTAAAAATAGTCATTAACCCTTTTTCTGTTTCATATAATTATATCTAACTTTAAAAAACATTTGTAGCCTAATGGACAGCATATTATAGTGGGAAAAAATACACTAATTTAGGAATTTGGCCACTTGAATCCACTAAAAGCTCGAAATTTATTTATTTCAATTATTTTATGTAGAATACATCCCAAACTTTAATTCAGTGGAATGGAAGGTCTGTTTTTATAAATTATTTAAATCACATGAAAACTTTCAAGAAATTTATTCTCTTTGTAAGCTAGTTTTTAAGAAATCAGTGCAGAGAAAGACAATTATCATATGGTTTCACTCATATGTGGAACATAAGGAATAGCATGGAAGACCATAGGGGAAGGGAGGGAAAACTGAATGGGAAGAAATCAGAGAGGGAGACAAACCATGAGAGACTCTGGACTCCAGGAACCAAACTGAGGGTTACAGAAGGGAGGGTGGGGGGATGAGGTAACTGGGTAATGGGTATTAAGGAGGGCACATGTGGTGATGAGCACTGGGTGTTATATGCAACTAATGAATTGTTGGACACTACATCAAAAACTAATGATGTACTATATGCTGGCTAATTGAACATAATAAATAAATAAATAAGGTAAAAAAACTAAAAAAAAGAAATCAATGCATAACCTATAATTCAGTTGCAGTGACCTAAAATGATTCAGAGACAGTATTTGAGTTTATTGTATATGTTTATAGCAAAAACTAAGTTTTAGAATCATTACTATGCATAACAGATTTTCTAGGCATATATTAATTTAGAAGGATGCACCCATAATCTAAAATAATAATTAATTGAAGTTATGACCTTATTAAATAATTTTAGGAACAGAGTAATATTGTTAATCTTGTTAAATAGTGATATTATTCAGCCTTGGTGAATCAAAGTAGATAAATGACCCAGAGCAGAGCAATATTTAGGGAAAAATACCTTTCAAGAGAATAGTTTATAAGCTAAAGTAAATACTTGAAAGATTCTTATATTATAAAAATGATGAAAGCTAGAGGCCTTTGTCTTCCAATCTTCACAATACAATAGGTGTGTTTATGAACCTTTCAATGTGTAAGTATCTGTTTAGGCAAAAACCTGTCAGGGAGCCTATTTTGAGGTAGATCTGTGCTGATAAGGGATAGTGAGGCAGGGCCAGACTCATCAGGGAGACCCTGGACTTTTGGGGGCTTGTATCTAATGAAAGGTATCTTGTCATAACACCCCAAATTCTTCATTCTAATAGGAAAAACTTATACCAGGAGAGGCAGGAAGTGTGCTTGCCATTTGCAGGGACAGAACAACATAGATCTTTGTGTGCGTGTGTGCTTGTGTTTGGAGGAAGATGTCTTAGATTAAGGATTGTTATAATATGAGGTATCTTGTATGGATGCTTCCTCTGGTCCCATGTGTAGCCGTAGCATGAAGACGGGAAGTGGGAATGTCATTTTCCAGCACCGTGAGCCATCAGCCAAGAAGGAGCCCAGAGTAGATGAAGGCTTGAATCCCCTGGGAGATAACTGGTTTCTAATTGTGGTTGAGGCCAATGATTTAACAGTGTGCTTGTTCAGTCCATTGGAGGGAAAGACAACTGATTAAATCAGACTGGAAATGGATTTGCAAAATATTTTACTTTCAGTATTTATCTTAGAAATTTATTTTAAATTTAATTAGTATGATTTTGCCAGGCTTTGTATATAACTGCGTAATCACAGCCAAAATCACTTTAGATTTGTAAAAAAGACTTCAAGTTTGTAAAATGGGAAAAAAGAATGTGCAGTAATATATTTTGTTAGAGTTCTTTAAAAGAAACCTCACAAACGATCCATAATAAAATATTTTCCAGGATTTGGTTATTAAGTTACGCATTTGAAATCTTTCTTCATAAATATATTGTATTTTAGCTTAAAGAATAAGATGATTTTTCTCATTTTAAGGCCAAATAACCGGGCTATGTGTGACTTAAGCTAATTATATATTGTTCATGTTATCTAAAAATCAAGAGTGATTAAAATATTTGAATCAGAAAAGCATAGTTTTTTGTCTATTAGTTTGATGAGTGGCAGCCAAGTACTCTTCTGTATTTACCTTTCCCCCACTTTTTTCACTCCCTTGGCTCTTTGTGTAACGGACCAAATCATACCTCCCTGTTATAGATCCAGAGTGTTGTTGGTCTCTGAACAAGAACATTCAGAAAAGATATCAGGCATTTCCTTTCCCAAATTTTAAAATAAAGAGCCCGGATATTTCCAGAATGAATTTTAAGGTTTATGACTCTGAAAATTGCAAGTTAAGAAGCACATTAGCAATTATTTCTGAACTGCACCAAAAATTATGGACCAGTTCAAAACAGATTGTTGATGTTCTAATGTCACCATTGGTGCAACAAAAGTCCTTTTCAATAGAGATTTTTGTTTATGACTATATCTGTGCCCTGTACCCCTTTTCTGCAACTTTATTGCTTTTTTCCTTTTTAACAATTTTATTAAAAATAATTCTCTAGGATATAATGTGGCCTGCTGCTTATAACAGGTTAACAAAAAGTGGAACATTTTATTTTCTATTTCTGATCTTTGCCCATAGCAATTTAGTAGCAAGTTCATATCTGGGTCTCCCCATTACAAAAAAAAATAGAAGTTTAATTATTATTTATCCTTGAAGATACTTAATTATCAGTAGAAAAGACTTGATACTATTCAGCGATCTTCAGATCAAAGCAGTATAAACATGCATCATTTTAATAGCATGCAAGCATAAAAGCTAAGAAATTATCTTTAGTGTGAGGTTAGTCTCCCCACTCTCCATGATTTTGCTCAAATTGCATGGGTAACCTAGATACTGAAGCTGAGTACATCCCTTTGAGGAAAAGGAAATTATTTCCTTTGCCTTTTGTTTTGTTTTCTGCATAAAAGGAGTTGCAGATATTTTGTAGATGAAAGGTTTTATTTATCCAAGGATTCCTTTGAACTCAAACTATTTTTTGCTGAAGTTATTCAGAAGGTTTGTATGGGGAAAAAAAAAAAGTCACACCGTAACTGGAAAAGTGGTCATTGTCAGTAGCACTTAGAGGACAGTAAAATGGACAAGACATAACCTTAAAGTGGAAATAAAGTGCTTGCTTTGATGAATAGTTATCAGTGGCTTAATTGGGTATTTCATCATGTGCTGTGATGGGCTGTAGGTTATTTATCATGTTTGTGTGTTCTCTTATTTGAGTCTTCACACAAATGAAAGACTTCTGAGTAAGTGTCTTTTAAAGGGCAATTCAAGTTGGATTTTGAACACTGTAATCAATTGTTTAGGCCATAAATATATGAAAATACAGGTATTGTAAATAATAGTTTGCCTCTTGTTTTTGATCTCCCATTTTCTTTCATCTGTTAGCCCTTTGGTGCTGGAACACCCGTGTGATTGCTTCTGCCCCAGCCTCTCACAATCATTCTGCTCTACCTACTTCTGTTAGTGATTATATTAGCTCAACAGCATTTAACTACAGTTTTCATGGTCGATTATTAATGAAAGTTTCATTTTATCTGTAGTATTACTTTGCCAACAAAACTGCTGTGAAGTTAATTACCTGGCAGTTTTTTAAAGGATAAAATTGAAAGAAATGGCTTTTGCTGTTAAATTGTCATGCAGACCTACTTTTGTCATTACAGGATAACAGCAGATCCCTTTGATAACTAACCCAGGTAGGTCAGCTGCTCTCTCTTGTTCAAATGGTTGATGAAATATTCACAAAACTGAAATCTAGCGGGGTCTGGAACCTATGGCTTTGCAATTTCGATGACATTTGATTATATCCTTTGTAGATTGTTCATGTTCTTTGAACTTGGTTGAAAAAAATGTTTATATTTCAACCTGCTGAGCTCCTCACATTTAAAAGAGAATAAGTGGCTTCTACAAATCAAGGCACCCCAGGCAGCAAAGACTTGCCTCACAAACAATGGCTGAGAGAGACACCTGGCTGCAGGCACATCAAGAAGCTGCATTGTTAAGCCAGCTGAATTGTGGAGAAGGGGTGTTCGGCAAATCACAGTTCCTAAAAAGTTAGTGTACTTCTAGGCTAAAGATTCCTATCTGCCTTGACTCATTTAAAAAATTACCCTCCAAGAAAATATTGAGGGAGTAGTTTTAAGATTTTTTTAAAAAGTTTTTATTTTAATCACCTGATGCTCATCACAAGTGCACTCCTTAATCCCCACCACCTATTTCACCCTTTCCCCCACCCACCTCCCCTCTGGTAACCATCCGTTTGTTCACTGTAGTTAAGAGTCTGTTTCTTGGTTTGTCTCTCTCTCTTTTTCCCCTTTGCTCGTTTGTTTTGTTTCTTAAATTTCACATATGAGTGAAATCATACAGTATTTGTCTTTCTCTGACTAACTTATTTTGCTTAGCATTATACTCTCTAGCTCCATCCATGCCCTTGCAAATGGCAAGATTTCATTCTTTTTTATGGCTGAATAATATTTCATACATGTTATACATGTTCATATACATGTTCTGTATCCACTCATCAATTGATGGACATGGGCTGCTTCCATATGTTGGCTATTGTAAATAATGCTGCTATAAACATAGGGTGCATATATCCCTTTGAATTAGTGTTCTTGTATTCTTTGGGTAAATACCAGGTAGTGTGATTGCTGGATGATAGGGTAGTTCTATTTTTACCTTTTTGAGGAACCTCCATACTGTTTTCCAGAGTGGCTGCACCAGTTTGCATTCCTACCAGTGCACAAGGGTTCCTTTTTCTCCACATTCTTGCCAATGCTTGTTTTTCTTGTGTTGTTGATTTTAGTCATTCTGACAGGTGTGAGGTGATATCTCATTGTAGTTTTCATTTGCATTTTCCTGATAAGTGATGATGAACATCTTTTCATGTGTCTTTTGGTCAAAAGTATGTCTTATTTGGAGAAATGTCTTCATATCATCAGCTCATTTTTTAATTGGATTAATTGGGTTTTTAGGTGTTGAGTTTGGTAAGTTATGTATTTTGGATACTAACCCTTTATTATTGTTATTATTTATTATTATTATCAGATATGTCATTTGCAGATATCTTCTCCCATCCCATAGTTTAGTTTTGTTGGTTGTTTCCTTCACTGTACAGAAGCTTTTTATTTTCATGTAGTCCCAGTGGTTTGTTTTTGCTTTTGTTTCCCTTGTCTCAGGGGACCTATCTAAAAAAAAGTTGCTACAGCCAATGTCAGAGAAATTACTGCCTATGCTTTTTTCTAGGGTTTTTTATGATTTCAGGTCTCATATTTAGGTTTACGCCATTTTGCATTTATTTTTGTGTAGGGTGTAAGAAAGTGGTCTAATTTCTTTCTTTTGCATGTAGCTGTCCAGTTTTCCCATCATTTGTTGAAGAGACTTTTTCCCATTGGATGTTCTTTCCTGCTTTGTCAGAGATTAATTAACCATATAGTTGTGGGTTTATTTCTGGATATTCTATTTTGTTCTGTTGATCTATGTATCTATTTTTGTGCCAGTACCATACTGTTTTGATTATTACAGCCTTGTAATATAACTTGAAGTGTGGAATTGTGATGCCTCCAGCTTTGCTTTTCTTTATCAAGATTGCTTTGGCTATTCAGGGTCTTTTATGGTTCCATACAAATTTTAGAATTCTTTGTTCTAGTTCTGTGAAAAATGTTGTTGGTATTTGATAGGGATTGCATTAAATGTGTAGATTGCTTTGAGTAGTATAGACATTCTAAAATTTTTAAAGATTTTATTTATTAATTTGTCAGAGAGAGAGAGAGGGAGAGAGCAAAAGCAGGGGGAGCGTCAGGCAGAGGAAGAAGTAGGCTCCCTGAGAGCAAGGAGCCTGATGCGGGACTCGATCCCAGGACCCTAGGATCATGACCTGAGCTGAAGGCAGATGCTTAACCTACTGAGCCACCCAGGCATCCCTAGTATAGATGTTTTGACACTATTTGTTCTTCCAATCTATGAGCATGAAATATTTTTCCATTTCTTTGTGTTGTCTTCAATTTCTTACATCAGTGTTTTATAGTTTTCAGAGTATAGGTATTTCACTTCCTTGGGTAGATTATCTTATTATTTTTGGTGCAATTGTAAATGCGGTTGTTTTCTTAATTTCTCTTTCTGCTACTTCATTATTGGTGTATAGAAATGCAGCAGATTTCTAAACATTGATTTTGTATCCTGTGTCTTTACTGAATTTATTCATCAGTTCTAACAGATTATTGGTGGAGTCTTTTGGGTTTTTTATATACAGTACCATATCATCTGCAAATAGTGAAAGTTTTACTTCTTTCCTACCAATTTGGATGGCTTTTATTTATTTTTCTTATCTGATTGCTGTGATTAGGACTTCTAGGATTGTGTTGACTTAAAGCATCCTTGTGTTATTCCTGACCTTAGGGGAAAGGCTCTCGGTTTTTTCCCATTGAGGATGATGTTAGCTGTGGGTTTTTCATATATGGCCTTATATTATGTTGAGGTATATTCTCTCTAAACCTACTTTATAGAGGGTTTTTATCATGAATGGATGTTGTACTTTGTCAGATGCTTTTTCTGCATCTATTGAAATGATCATATGGTTCTTATCCTTTCTCTTACTAGTTTTAAGATTTTTAATTAGGAACTTTCTGTGTGCTGTTAGGGTGAGTGTGGGCATGATATCCATCACAAGGTGGCCAGAGTTAGCAAATAATACATGACACCCAGTTAAATTTGAATTTCAGAAAACAAGGATGTGCCATGTACCCTGTATTGTATCTGGAAACCATACATTTGAGTTTTATTTTTTTTAATCTTACATAGAAATTACATTTATTTTTCTTGTCACAAAAACTAATAATTCATGAACATGGCACAAGTGAAATTCAAATTGATATGATAATGTTATTTTGCCAAAATTTCACGTAATTTAGCTTGGGGCAGTTTTGAGATTTTTAAAAAATATTTTAAAGCATTGACTTCCAAATTTGAGTACCTATTAGATTCTTATTTGGAGAACTGATAAAATTCATTAAAATATGATCAAGGTGGCCCTAACATTTCCCCCTCAACTTGACTAAACTTTAGAAGGGCTTCTTCTTGACTATGGGTACCTGATCTCCCTTTTCTTAGAACATTTACTTTGATAAACTTGCAATTGGAAATTTTTTCTTTGCCCCTTTGAGATGTAAAACTTCTCCCAGCCTCTTGTTATTTTTACAAACCATTAATGTCTTTCTCAGGAACCTGAGAGCCATTCCTTTGAAATGTAATAAGGGAAGATAGTGTCCTGTCTCCCAGTCTCTGTGTTAGGGTAGGAGCCTACCTTCAATAATAAACAACAAACACAGGTGCTCTAATCGCATTGACCAGTTTTCTCCCTAACATTTTTCAGTACTTTTCCACTAGCCCACCGCAGTGCTTAAAAATCCTCCCACCTTTTGTTTCAGCAGAGTTGAGCTTAGTTCTATATTAAAATCCCTCTCCCCTACTTGCAATAGACCTAATAAAATTATCTTGCTGTTTTTGACAAGTGTCCAGTCCATTTTTTACTTTGACAGGTGGGACAAGTCCTAGGACTTTTTTGTTAAGTTCCCCAGGTGATTCTAATACTGACCTAAGTTTGAGAACCATTTTATTTTTATTGAATTTACAAAACACAACAAACAAATATTATTAGGTTCCTATACATTATGGTTTAGATAGGAAGACAAAAAAGAAAACAAACCAATGCAATAGTATTTGATAAATACTTTGCCCAAGATATGACCAAATGTTTCTTTCTACTCTACTTCTAATGACTGTTCATCCTCAGAGACTTTATAATAATATTGCTTTTAAAAAACAAATGTCACTTGGGCACCTGGGTGGCTCAGTCAGTTAAGTGTCTGCCTTCGGCTCAGGTCATGATCCCAGAGTCCTGGGATCAAGCCCCATGTTGGGCTCTCTGCTCAGCGGGGAGCTGCTTCTCCCTTTCCCACTTCCCGCCCGCCCCCCCAGCTTGTGCTCTTTCTTTCTCTCTGTCAAATAAATAAATAAAATCTTTTTTTAAAATGTCAATATTTATAATTGTCAAAACTTGGAAGCAACCTGACCAAGATGTCCTTTAGTATGTGAATGGATAAATACACTGTGGTACCTCCAGAAAATTGAATATTATTTAGCACTAAAAAGAAATGAGCTATCAAGCCATGAAAAGACAAGGTGGAAACTTAAATGCTTATTACTAACAGAAGCCAATCTGAAAGACTATATACTATATGAGTTTCTGGAAAAGGCAAAATACACAGAGCACAGAGCATTTTTAGGACAGTGAAAATACTCTGTATGATACTATAAAGTGGATATATGTCATTAAAATTTTGTTGAAACCCATAGAGAGTACAGCACTAAGAGTGAATCCAAATGTAAGCTTTGGACTCTGGGTGATAATCATGTGTCAGTGTAGATTCATCAGTTGTAACAAATGTACCACTCTGGTGAGGTATGTTGATAATGGGAAAAGCTATTCATTTGTAGGGGCAGAAGGCATATGGGAGATCTCTGTAGCTTCCTCTCAATTTTTTTGTTAACCTAAAACTGCTATGAAAATAAGTCCATTAAAAAAATTATTTTTTTTTTAAAGATTTTATTTATTTATTTGACAGAGACACAGCAAGAGAGGGAACACAATCCGGGGAGTGGGAGAGAGAGAAGCAGGCTTCCCGCTGAGCAGGGAGCCTGATGTGGGGCTCGTCCCAGGAAGGCAGACGCTTAACGACTGAGCCACCCAGGCGCCCCATTAAAAAATTCTTAATAAAGACTTTTGCTTTTGGTTGACTACTCCAACTCAGTGTTCCACAAAGAACTTCATGATTTCTTGAGTATGAACTTCCTGGCAAGTTGTGTCTGGCCTCTTGGCAGCTCATGGTTTCTGTAGATGTTTTTTGCATAGATTTACCCTGATACTCATGTGGCCTGAAGTAGGTGACCAGGAATATGAAAACCAGCAATGTTTCCTTTGTATGGTATTATGGGACAACAGAAATGACCAGGCAACACTAAATAGTACAAAGCATCCATGTTAAATGATGTAGATGATGTAGACTGTAAGATTCTGAATGAAGACTTCTGAATGGATTTGGAGTAGGAGATGGAGAAATGGGGAGGTAAAAGGGAAAGAATATTCACAAATTAGCATACATTCTCCATTGTATTAGAGAAGGTTTCTTTAACTCAATACTATTGACATTTTGGGCCAGATAATTCTTTGTTGTGGGAGGCTTTCCTGTGCATTGCAGTATGTTTAGCAACATCCCTGGCCTCTGCATGCTAGTAGCATCCTCCAAGTTTGACAAAATGTGCCCAGACAGGGTCAGATATTCTTTGTGGGGCAAAATTGCTTCATATTGACAACCATTGTACTAGAAGAAATGTTTAGATGGACTTCACTGGAGGTGAAGTCACAAAGAATCATTATGTTTAAAGCATGATTTAGGTTTTATTGGAATATTTTACATATAAAGGACTATGCTTTTTACATGACCAATAAGTGTTTTTATGCAAGGAAAAAAAAAGCAAGTGTGCTGACAGTTTTGAAGAATATCATCTGCTCACTGAACAATTCAGATGGGTGCATCTGTGTTCATTTAGTTACCACAAAATTTATGGAAGGCTTATGTGACAACAATTTGTCTCTCACTCCCAATTTGTTATTTTACCTTCATCAGGTTCTATACATAATCTCTACACTCATTCCCGAGTTTCAGGCTTATAGAGTTCAAGACTTGATTAAAAACAGTGTGTAGATGTGTTTGTGTGTATGTGTTTGTAAATATGGTGATATTTCCACAAATTCTTTTTAAAACAGGCCTTTTTATAGCAAAGTATGTGTTTAAAACTAGTAAAAACAAATCTTCAAAAATCATTCAGATGGAGTTGTATGCATCTCTAGCTGAATATAACAGGAGGCATCTTTTTTTCTTAAATTTTATTTTATTATGTTATGTTAATCACCATACATTACATCATTAGTTTTTGATGTAGTGTTCCATGATTCATTGGTTGCGTATAACACCTAGTACTCCATTCAATACGTGCCCTCTTTAATACCCATCACCTACCCCCCTTGCCTCTAGAACCCTCAGTTTGTTTCTCAGAGTCCATCTTGACACAGCCTCTTTTTCTCTAGGGACTTTTCAGGTGACGTGTAGTTTCTTTCCTGCTCTCTAGTAGCCCATTTTATGAATCTATTTCTACTTTAGCAGAGACTTTTTCCTTTAGGCTTTCTTGTGTCATACCTTCCTCCATACCCTACCTATAGAAGATACCTGTCCTAGATGCTAGTTGCCCACCTGACTTTGAATCAACTTCCCAAGCACAGGCACGTTAATTTTAATTATCAAAAGAAAGACCCCTCCCCCATCCTGATTTCAGACATCATCAAGCATATATGAAAATGGAGGAGAGAAGGGTTCCTTGCAACCAAACGTTGGTGCTTTCTTTTGAGCACTTCTTTTTAATTTAGTACAGAAGTCTGATTCTGAGATGAGAAATGCGCACAAATTTAATCTGCCATGTGTTTTTCATGAGACTTTCTCACAAGGAAGGCAGTTAAAAGAACACCTTTCCCTCCTGGGCTTCTCTGTGTGATTCTTTCCACATGCAGCAAAGGGTGATAAGAGGAGGGAAAGAGATGTCCAGTTTTCCCTGGTAGTTCTGACTCAGTGGGTTCCAATGGAAATCCCTGTGGTCATGTCTGGGAAGGAGATGGTGTAGTATGGTGTAAAGATGGAGGGGATGAATGGGAGAGGATGTTGGAGGGTTGGAAGCTCAGGGTGGGAAAAGGAAAGTTTCAGAAAGTGAAGGCTGTCCATTGGAAGAGTAAGGATGGGGGCAGTGATGGTGAGAGAATTAATATAGATGTCTTGCTGTTCATTAGGAAAAAACTGTTATCCTTTGGCCTTTTCTCAGGAGACTGCATAGGGATTGGCATACTTTTAATGAACTTTTTTTGTTGGACATACCTTAATTAGTTTTTCCAAGTGGAATATGAATAATTATTTGTGCCCGTTTCTAGAAGTTATGGGCGATAGTGGGGCCTATACATATTTCTCAATTCTGCCCTGGCATAGCCCGACAATGGATTATCACTCTATTCCACCTATCCAAAGGGCAGGTGGAATATCTCTGTTACTTGCCCTAAACATTTCTCTTTGTTTTTTGGTTTAGGATTTTTAGGGCAATGTGTGTTTTTAAATCACATTTAAAATTTCTTTAATGTTTAATACTTTCTTCACTGTAGACTTTGTTATCTTATCTGGTATTTATTCTGATGCCTCAGACTGTATTGACTTCTACTTCTAATAATAAATTTCCTGATAAGTGGTTTGTTGAAATACTGTCATTTTATTTTTAGATACAGCATTTTAGTCAGTTTTGATGGAAGCATGACCACAAGCTCCATTTCTTTATGGTTCTAGAATTTTGGACTTTACAAGTCATATTGTTTTTTTCCAGTTCCTTGAAACTCATCTTAAATAAAATAGGCCCACAGTCTGTATTTGTTATATTATGAATATCTTGAATCTTACTAATTTTTTTTGTTTAAAAATAACCTTTTCTATTTTCTCCCAGAAAAATATTTAGCTACCTTCTGAGATAACTGTCTTTTGCAACTGTTTTCATTTGGAGGATAGAATATTAAACTTTTGTAGCAAATGCATATTTAGATACTTGAATGGACCCAGTTAGTGAGAAGTGTTGTATTTTGAATTTATTAAAGTTGAGTCCATTAATCCAAATGAGAAAAAAAAGTTACTGTCTTTAATTTTGCAATTATATGTCAACTCTACTGTTGAAGAAGACACACTGAAGCAAATCTTCCCTTATGCCTGGTGAGTTTGAATATATATGTAAATACACTATACTACATAAGGGAGGTAAGAAGAGGTTTTATTCAGTGTGTGTTATATACACATATACACACATACACACACAAAACTACCAAAATTTTTTGAGAAGTTTATATTATAGGCTTTTGTTTGGTTGTTTCTATACATGCATATATGCGTGTTTACAGTGCAGTGCACTTTAATAATTTCATAATTTGCCTCATAGTAAAATACTTCTTTCTGTTTTAAATAAATTACCTTGGTCTTTTAAAAAAGGACTTAAGGAAAATAATGATTTTTTTTTGTATTTTAGCCCCAAAGCTCATCCAAAAGCTTTAGGATTCTCACACAAAGTAGCGAGCATTTACTCAGAAAGTAAATTCAAAGAAAAGAGGATTTATATGAGACCAACAAACCAAGCAGGCAGTGAATTCCAAATTCAGAGAATAAAAAGGTTTATTAAAATGTGTCAGCTCATCACTTCTAGACTATGCTTTTGAAATAGCCAATAACCGCCACCCCCCCCCCCTTTAGGTGATTTCAGACAGTGGTTCATTTTCTTTTAGTTAATAGGAATGAATAAATAGAAGAAAAGTATTTCTGGCTAATATTTAATCCCTTGATGCTGGCATGTACCATCATGTTATATAACTCCTGTTTATGGTTCAAGTATTTGTTTTGTTACATTTAAATTATAAAAATAATTTCAGTCCATAACCGTTTAAAGTGGATCCTAGCCGAGCTCAAATCACAGTAAACATCTTACTGTTTGCTGAGCCAGTATCCTGTTGACCCATGAAGATATCTGTTAGTTTACATTGATATGCCTAAGAGATTTAGTTGTAGGTTAAAGCAGAAATAATTTTCAAAATTCTAAAAAGTTTTTAAAAGATTTATTTATTTGAGAGAGGGAGAGAGAGTGTGTGAGCATGAGTGGGGGGGGAGGGACAGAGGAAGAGGGAGAAGCAGGCACCCCACTGAGAAGGGAGCCTGACTCAGGGCTCGATCCCAGAACCCTGGGTTTATGACCTGAGCCAAAGGCAGATGTTTAACCGACTGAGCCACCCAGGTACCCTGAAAGAATTTTTTTTTTTTTAATTGCAGGAGCACCTCAGGCTGAGGTGGGAGAAATATCAACCATGGAGGGAGCTGAATGGCTACAGCCCATTTGGAGTTTTAAGCCCTGATAGAGTGAGGTAGAGGTAGAGCAGCTGAAGGAGCTGCTTTGATGAGAAATGCTGTGATATTTTGCATGATACTTGTGAGAGGAGCTAGGCTTCTCCAAGCACAATGATAGATCACTGGACAGAGCATGTGTGAGGGACTTCTTTCCATCTTCAGCAATGGGCAAAGCTCTGAGTTTTCAGAGGCTGGGATTACTTTGGGAACACAGGAAGGTGGCACCTTGACTTGGGAACAGACATTCACAGGGTATATGGAACAATGGCAGTGACTTGTGATTTTCATGCTGGAAGCCCCCCAGAAGGAAAGGTGGGAGCAGATAATAGCATATTTATTCTTTGCCTTACAGGGACTCCCAAAAATACCTGGGCAGGGGATCCTTCCAGGGACTGGAGTCCTTCCTTCATGAGTCAGTAGGAATATTGACCCAGTGAATTTTGGATATCTATTGTTAATATACTAATGTTGGCTGGAGACATCTGCATTGTCTTTATTTATGGTGTTTCAAAATTATCGTGATTATCCTTTTTAATAAAAGGTCTGTCTAATTACAAACAAACAAATAAAAAACTCCACAACACGTGACTGATATTTTCTAATATAGTTTTGCTTCTACAGTCTGGGTTCATTATAAAACATCTGAATTGTCTTTGTGCATATTAATGAGTTTACTAATTAGATGAGGAATGGGGGAGAACATGTAGTTCAGAAGCAATTAGTCAACATTATTAAAACACATCCTATAAACTGTATCTATATTTATTAAGAAAGATTGCATTCTCAGTTTGAGAATTTAAGAATTACATATTAAATTATCAGATAACTTATTTGATAGTAAAATGAGGATTATAATTCTATTTTTATTCAGTGCTAGGGAACATAGCATTAAACTAAAGTACATTTTATTTGAATATGCTGTGCTGCAAAATGGAGATGTGTTAGCTAGACAGTGACTGGTTTTCAGCATACCCGATGCTATGTTATTCTACTTTATAACGTCAAAAAACTTCAGATTGGGGAATACTATTGCTGTACTATGGGATGTTGTGATTCAATATTAATATATTTAACTTAAGTTTCATGCTTCTCTATTTTGTAGTGATTGGGGCTGTGTAGCTGAGAAAATTTTCCATTCTTGTCCAAAAATATATATTGAAGAGCTATTTATTTCATATGCATTCTTTGACTGCTGAACCAACAGTATGCTCTTCCACTTATTGACTGAAAGATATTAAACAAGTTATTTGTTCTCTTTTAGTCTCAGTTTTGTTTTACCCTGTAAAGGGTGGATAAAAGAAGCCCTAATAATGATGTGTTAAGGAACTGAGATATGGTGGCTTCCAGCATGTGGTTGTTGGGCAGATTCTCCTTCCTTCTTGCAATGCACTTCTTTTTTTTTTTAATTTCTTTTTTTTAGATTTTATTTTATGTTATGTTAATCACCATACATTACATCATTAGTTTTTGATGTAGTGTTCCATGATTCATTGGTTGCGTATAACACCCAGTGCTCCATTCAATATGTGCCCTCTTTAATACCCATCACCAGGCTAACCCATCCGCCTACCTGCCTCCCCTCTGGAACCCTCAGTTTGTTTCTCAGAGTCCATAGTCTCTTACGGTTCGTCTTCCCCTCCGATATTCCCCCCTTCATTTTGCCCTTCCTACTATCTTCTTCTTCTTCTTTTTTTTTTTTTTTTAACATATAATGTATTATTTGTTTCAGAGGTACAGGTCTGTGATTCAACAGTCTTACACAATTCACAGTGCTCACCATAGCACATACCCTCCCCAATGTCTATCACCCAGTCATCCCATCCCTCCTACCCCCCACCACTCCAGCAACCCTCAGTTTGTTTCCTGAGATTAAGAATTCCTCACATCAATGAGATTATATGATACATGTCTTTCTCTGATTGACTTATTTCGCTTAGCATAATACCCTCTAGTTCCATCCATGTTGTTGCAAATGGCAAGATTTCATTTTTTTGATGGCTGCATAATAATATTCCATTGTATATATATACCACATCTTCTTTATCCATTCATCTGTTGATGGACATCTTGGCTCTTTCCATAGCTTGGCTATTGTGGACATTGCTGCTATAAACATTGGGTGCATGTACCCCTTCGGATTGCTACATTTGTATATTTGGGGTAAATACCCAGGAGTGCAATTGCTGGGTTGTAGGGTAGCTCTATTTTCAACTTTTTTTTTTTTTTAAAGATTTTATTTATTTTTTTGATAGAGAGAGACATAGCGAGAGCAGGAACACAAGCAGGGGGATTGGGAGAGGGAGAAACAGGCTTCCCGCAGAGCAGGGAGCCCGATGTGGGACTCGATCCCAGGACCCTGGGATCATGACCTGAGCCGAAGGCAGACACTTAACGACTGAGCCACCCAGGCGCCCTATTTTCAACTTTTTGAGGAACCTCCACACTGTTTTCCAAAGTGGCTGCACCAGCTTGCATTCCCACCAACAGTGGAGGAGGGTTCCCCTTTCTCCGCATCCTCACCAATATCTGTCATTTCCTGACTTGTTAATTTCAGCCATTCTGACTGGTGTGAGGTGGTATCTCATTGAGGTTTTGATTTGGATTTCCTGATGCCGAGTGACGTTGAGCACTTTTTCATGTGTCTGTTGGCCATTTGGGTGTCTTCTTTGGAAAAATGGCTGTTCATGTCTCCTGCCCATTTCTTGATTGGATTATTTGTTCTTTGGGTGTTGAGTTTGGTAAGTTCTTTATAGATTTTTGGATACTAGCCCTTTATCTGATATGTCATTTGCAAATATCTTCTCCTGCAGTGCACTTCTTATAAACAGCAGTCTTGGCCTTAAATTCCAGCCTGTGGTCTTTTTTCTACCCAGTGTTCTAGGCTTACAATTATATTGTCTTCATATCATAATTCTATATACTTAGACTTGCCACTGTTAATGAAGTGGGAAAAATACATTTATTTTTAATTCTAGTAAATCTCCAATTCCATTATTTTCCTTTGAAATGTCTTTTACATTTTTCATTTCTCTTACCTTTCTAATAGCACAATTTTAGTTTGGGTTCTAATCACCTCATGCAAGGATTACTGAGCAACACCTAGCAGACATCTCTAACAGCAGATTTCCCCCCTTCCATTTGATGTGCGTTATATTGCTAGAATTATTTTTCTTAAAAATCGCATCATTCCCTGCATGAACAAAATAAAATTTTAGCAGGTTGATAAACATTTATATTATATCATGTCCTAATTTCTTTGCTAGCTTTGATGGCTTTTTATAACAAGAACATCCCACCACTCTCATCCCCACTAGCCCTCTTTCCATCTTCTCTTCATTCCAAGAAGGAGGATTTTTTTTCTTGTGGTTGTTTATTCCAGCCTCTCTGCCTTTGTATACACTGTTCTCCTTATTCCATATCCTTCTCACCTTCACCCATCCTTCAGGGATCATTCAAGTTTTCCTTTGCTATTGAAGCTCAATCCAAGTTATATGAAAACTTGCCAAATACTTATGTCTCTAGGAGTTCTTTGCCAGTGATTTTTATATATACAACTAACAGACCCCTGACCTTTTTTTGTATTGTGGTAAAATAGACGTAAGATAAAATTTACCATTTATCATTTTTGAGTGTACATTTCAGTGGCATTAGGTATGTTCACATTGTTATGCAACCATTACCAACGTCCATTTGCAAAAAGTTTTCATCATCCCAAACTGAAACTGTACCTACCAAATAATAACTCTCTGTTCCTCTTTCCCTCAGCACGTGGTGACTACCATTCTACTTTCTTTCTTTATGAATTTGACTATCCTAGGTACCACATTTAAGTGGAGTCATACAATATTTGTATTTTGGGGTGTGGCTTATTTTTCTTAGCATAAGGTTTTCAAAGTTTGTCCATGTTGTAGCATGTATCAGAATTTCATTCCTTTTTAAGGCTGAATAATATCTCATAGTATGCATAGACCACATTTTGTTTGTCCATTCATCTGGTGATGGACAGTTGGGTTGCTTCTGCATCTTGGCTATTTGAATAATACAGCATAAACATTGGTGTTCAGATATCTGTTTGAGTCCTTGCTTTCAGTTCTTTTTTGTAACTATCCAAAAGTGGAATTGCGGGTCATTCTATCCTTAGTTTATTAAGTAATTGTTATTCTGTCTTTTATGGTAGTTGTACCATTTTGTACTCTCAGCAGCGGTGTACGAGGGTTCCACGTTCTCCATATCCTTGCCAACGCTTGCTATTATCTGCTTTTTGGATAACAGACAGCCTGATGGGTGTGAAGTGGTATCTTTTTATGGTTTTGATTTGTATTTCCCTAATGATTTTGAAGTCAGTTATCTTTTATTGTGCTTATTGGCCATTTTTATATTTTCTTTGGAGAAATGTCTATTCAAGTCCTGTTTTTAAATTGGATTATTTGTTTTTTTTTCTTTTTCTTTTTTAAAAAATTTTTTAAAATTAACATATAATGTATTATTTGTTTCAGGGGTACAGGGCTGTGATTCATCAGTGTTACACAATTCACAGCAGTCACCATAGTACATACCCTCCCCAGTGTCCATCACCCAGGCACCCCATCCCTCCCACCCCTCCTCCACTCCAGCAACCCTCAGTTTGTTTCCTTAGATTAAGAGTCTCTTATGGTTTGTCT